>NW_027203337.1:600000-852500 GCF_024711535.1 Dipodomys merriami
AGGGTTAGGGTTAGTGTTAGGGTTAGGGTGAGGTTTAGGATGAGGGTGAGGGTTAGGGTTAGGTTTAGGATTAGCATTAAGGTTAGTGTTAGGGTTAGTGGGTTAGGCTTAGGGTTAGGGTTAGGCTAAGGGTTAATCTGAGGGTGAGTGTAAGGGTAAGGGTTAGGTTTAGTTTTCGGGTTATGGGTAGTGTTAAGGTGAGAGTTAGGGTTCAGGTTAAGTTTAGGGTTTGGGTGAGGTTTATAGTTCAGATTACAGTGAGGGTGCAGGTTAGGGTTACTTTGAGGGTTAAGGCTAGGGTGAGGGTTAGGGTTTGGGTTAGGCTGAGTGTTAGGATGAGGATTAGGGTTAGGATTAGCATTAGGGTGTGGGCTATGGTGAGGGTGAGCATTAGGTTTAGTGTTAGGGTGAGGTTTAGGTTTAGGGCTAGGGTTAGGGTGAGGGTTAGGATGAGGTTTAGGGTTATTGTTAGTGTTATGGTTATGGTTATGTTTGCAGGGAGGGTGAGGGTGAGGGTGAGGGTTGGATATAGGATAAGGTTAGGGTTAGGTTTAGGGTTAGGATTTGTGTTATTGTTAGGGTTAGGGTTAGAGTTACCTTGAGGGTGAGGGTGAGGTTAAGGGTGAGGGTTAGGGTTAGGGTGAGGTTAAGGGTTAGGTTTAGGATTAGGGTTAGGTTGAGTGTGAGGTTTAGGGTTAGAGTTAGGCTTAGGGGGAGGGTTAGGGTTAGTGTTAGGTTTAGGGTTAGGGGGAGGTTTAGGTTGAGGTTTAGGGTTAGGGTTAGGGTTAGGATTAGGGTTAGTGTTATTGTTAGGGTTATGGTTAGAGTTAAAGTGAGGTGGAGGGTGAGGCTGAGGGTGAGTTTGGGTGTGAGGATTAGGTTTTGGGAGATGGTTAGGGTTAGGGTTAGGTTGAGGGTTAGGATGAGGATTTGTTTAAGGATAAGGGTTAGGGTGAGGGCTAGGGTGAGGTTGAGGGTTAGAGTTAGATTTATGCTTAGGCTTAGAGTTAGTCTGATTGTCAGGTTGGGGGTGAGTTTTAGGGTTAGGGTGATGGTTAGGGTTACGGTTAGGGTGAGGGTTAGGATGAGAGTTAGGGTTAGGGTGAGGGTTAGTGTGAGGGTGATGGTACCATAAAGGTGAGGGTTAGTCTGAGCGTGAGAATTAAGATAAGGGTAAGGGTTGGGGTTAAGGCGAGGGTTAGGGTAAGGGTTACAGTTAGGGTTAGGGTGAGGGTGAGGGTTAAATTGAGAATTAGGGTTAGGGTTTGTTTGAGGTTTAGGGTGAGGGCTAGCCTGAGGTTGTGGGTTAGGGTTAGGTTTAGGGTGAAGTTTAGGGTTAGGTTAAGGGTTAAGATTAGTGTGAGGGTTAGTATTAGGGTTAGGGTTAGTGTAAGGGTGAGGGTAAGTGTTAGAGTGAGGGTTAGAGTTAGGGTTAGGGTTATTGTTAGGGTTAGGGTTACCCTTACAGTGAGGGTGAGGGTTAGGGTTGGGTTTAGGGTGAGGTTTAGGGTTAGGGTTATGGTGAGAGTTTGGGTTAGGGTTAGGATTAGGGTTAGGGTGAAGGCTAGGGTGAGGGTTAGGGTTGGGGTTAGGGTTAGAATTAGAGTTAGGTTGAGGTTGAGTGTGTTGGTTAGTGTTAGGTTTAGGATTAGGCTTAGGCTTCGGCTAAGGATGAGGTTAAGGGTGAGGGTTAGGGTTAGGGTGAGGGTTAGGTTTAGGGTTAGGGTGAGGTTTAGAATGAGTGTTAAGGTTAGGATTAGGGTTAGGGTGAGGGCTAGAGTGAGGGTGAGGTTTAGGGTTAGGTTCAGGGTTAGGGTGGGGGTGAGGTTCAGGGTTAGAGTTAGGGTTAGGTTGAGAGATAAGGTGAGGTTTAGGGTTAGGGTTAGTGTTAGTGTTAGGGTTAGGGTGAGGGTTAGAGTTAGGATGATGGTTAGGTTTAGGGTTAGGTTTAGGATTAGGGTTAGGGTTAGGGTGAGTCTGAGGGTTAGGGTTAGGGCTAGGCTTAGGGAAAGGCTGAGGGTGAGGGTGAGTGTGAGGTTTAGGGTTAGGGTGAGAGTGAGTTTTAGGGTTAGAGTTAGTGTTAGGGTGACAGTTAGTGTGACGGTTAGAGTTAGGGTTAGTTTTAGGGTTAGGGTTAGGGTGAGGTTTAGGGTGAGTGTTAGGGTTAGTGATATGGTTAGGTTTAGGATTAGCATTTGGGTGAGGGTGCGTGTGAGGGTTAGGGTTAGGGTTAGGGTGAGGTTTAGTGTTAGGGTTAGGGTTAGGGATAGGGTGAGGTTTCACTTTAGGTTTATGGTGAGTGTGAGGTTTAGGTTTAGGTTGAGGGTTAGGGTTAGGTTGAGGGTAAGGGTTAGAATGACGATTAGTGTTAGGGTTAGTGTGAGGTTTAGGGTGAGGATGATGGTTAGGGTTAGGTTGCGGTCTAGTTTGAGGGTGATGGTTAGGGTTAGGGTGAGGTATAGGGTTAGGGTTTGAGTAAGGTTTAGTATTAGGGTGAGGGTTAGGGTTAGGGTTATGGTAAGGTTCAGGATTACAGTTAGGTTGAGGGTTAGAATTAGGTTTAGTGTTAGGTTAAGGGTTAGGATTAGCGTTAGGGTGAGTGTTTGGATGAGATTTAGGGTTGCAATTAGGGTTAGGGTGAGGGCAAGGGTGAGGGTGAGGGTTAGTGTTAGGCCTAGGGTTAGGTTTAGGTTTAGGGTTAGGGGTAGAGTTAGGGTGAGTGTTAGGGTTTGGGTTCCGGTGAGGGTTCAGGTTAAGTTTGGGGTGGGGTTAGGGTGAGGCCTAAGGTGAAGGTGAGGGTTAGGGTTAGGGTTAGGGTGAGCATTAGGTTGAGGTTTAGTTTTAGGGTTAGGGTTAGGATTAAGGTTAGGGTGAGTGTGAGTGTGAGGGTTAGGGTTAGGGTTAGGCTTCGGCTTTGGGTTAGGCTGAGGGTGAGTGTGGGGATGAGGATTAGGTTTAGAGTGATGGTTCATGTTATGGTTAGCTTGAGGGTTAGGATGATGGTTAGGATTAGGATTAGGGTTAGTGTGAGGGCTAGGGTAAGTGTGAGGTTTAGGGTTAGGTTTAGGCTTAGGCTTAGGGTTAGGCTGAGGCTGAAGGTGAGGGTGATGTTAGGGTTAAGTTGATGGTTAGGGTTAAGGTTAGAGTGATTGTTAGGATGAGGGTTACGTTTAGGGTTACGTTGAGGGTTAGGATTAGGGTTATGGATAGGGTTACAGTTAGGATGAGGGTTTGGCTGAGGATTAGGTTTAGGGTGAGGGTTAGGATGAGGGTGACAGTAAGAGAAATCTGAGGGTTATGCTGAGGGTGAGGGTTATGGTAAGGGTGAGTGTTCGGGTTAGGGTTAGGGTGAGGTTGAGGGTTAGAATGAGGATTAATGTTAGCGTTAGTGAGAGGTTAAGGGTTAGGATGAGGGTTAGATTTAGGGTGAGGCTTAGGGTGACATTGAGTGTTAGGGTTAGGGTTAGGATGAGGTTTTGGTTTACGGTGATGGTTAGCGTTAGTGTGAAAGTTAATGTTAGGGTTAGTGTTAGTATTAAGGTGAGGGTAAGTGTTAGGGTAAGGTTTAGGTTTAGGCTGAGGTTTATGATTAGGGTTAGGGTTACGGTTAGGGTGAGGGTGAGGTTTAGGGTTAGAGTTAGGTTTAGGTTTAGGGTTAGGGTTAGGGTTAGGGTTAGTGTTAGGGTTAGGGTGAGGGTGAGGTTTAGTGTGGGGGTGAGAGTTTGTCTTAGCATTAGGATTAGGATTAGCCTTAAGGTGAGGGTGAGTGTTAGGGTTAGGGTTAGGATTAGAGTTAAGATGAGGGTGAGGTTGAGGGTTATCGTTAGGGTGAGTGTTGGGGTTAGGTTTAGAGTGAGGGTTAGGGTGAGGGTTAGGCATAGGGTTAGGGTTTGGGTATGGGCTAGGGTGAAGGTGAGAGTTAGGGTCAGAGTTAGGGTGAGCGTTAGGGTGGTGGTTAGGGTTATTGTGAGGGTTAGTGTTACGATTAGGGTTAGTGATAGGGTGAGGGTAAGTGTTAGGGCAAGGGTTAGGGTTAAGGTGAAGGTTATCTTTAGGATGAGGGTTAGGGTTATTGTTAGGGTTATGGTTACGGTGAGCGTGAGGTTGAGGGTGAGGGTTAGGGCTAGGATGAAGTTTAGGTTTCTGGTTAGGATTAGAGTTAGGGTTAGGGTGGGTGTGAGGTTTAGGGTTGGAGTTAGGGTTAGTGTTAGTGTTGGGGTTAAGGTGAGGGTCAGAGTTAATGTTAGGCTTAGGCTTAGGCTTAGGCTTAGGGTGAGGTTTCGGGTTAGGGTTTGGTTTAGGGTGAGGGTGAAGCTAAGGATTAGGTTAAGGTTTAGGGTTAGGGTTAGGTTTAGGTTTAGGGTTAGGTATAGGGTTAGGGTTAGGGTTTCGGTGAGGTTTAGTCTTAGGGTTAGGGTTAGGCTTAGAGTTAGGCTGAGGATGAGTGTGGGGCTGAGGATTAGTGTTAGTGTTAGGGTTAGGGTTATTGTTAGCGTTATGGTTAGGGTTAAGTTTGCAGTGAGGGTGAGGCTGAGGGTGGGGTGAGGAATAGGTTTAGGGTGATGGTTAGGGTTAGGGTTAGTGTTATTGTTAGGGTTAGGGTTAGAGTTACTGTGAGGTTGAGATTGCAGGTGAGTGTTAGGGTTAGAGTTAGGGTGGGGGTTAGGTTAGGTTTAGGGTTAGGGTTAGGATTAGTGTTATTGTTAGGGTTAGGATTAGAGTTATGGTGAGTGTGAGGGTGAGGTTTATGGTTAGGGTGAGGTTTGGGTTAGGGTTAGGGTTAGGGTGAGGTTGAGGGTGAGGTTTAGGTTTAGTGTTAGTGTTAGTGTCAGGGTTAGGGTGAGGGTTAGGGTTAGGTTTAGTGTTAGGTTTAGTGTGTGGGTTAGGATGAGGGTGAGGGTTGGTGTTCGTGTTAAGTTTAGGGTTAGGGGGAGAGTTAGGGAGAGGGTTAGGTTTAGGGTTAGGATTAGTGTTAGGGTGAGGCTGAGTGTGTGTGTTAGGGATAGGTTCAGGGTTAGACTTAGGGTTAGGGTAAATGTGAGGGTGAGGGTGAGGGTTAGGGTTAGGATGAGGGTTAGAGTTAGAGTTAGGGTGAGTTTTAGTGTTAGGGTTAGGGTTAGAGTTAGGGTTAGGCTGAGGGTGAGGTTTAGGTTTAGAGTTAAGGTTAGGGTCAGGGTTAGGGTGAGGATGAGGGTGGGGGTGAGGATTAGGATTAGGGTTTGGGTTAGGGTTATTGTTAGTGGTATGGGTAGGGTTAAGTTTGAGGTGAGGGTGAGGCTCAGGGTGGGGTGAGGATTAGGGTTATGGTGATTGTTAGGGTTAGGGTTAGTGTTATTGTTAGGGTTAGGGTTAGAGTTACGGTGAGGTTGAGGGTGTGGGTGAGGGTTAGGGTTAGGATTAGGGTGAGGTTTATGGTTAGATATAGGGTTGGGGGAGGGGGAGGGGGAGGTTTAGGGTTAGGGTTAGTGTTCATGTTAACGTGAGGGTGAGGTTTAAGTTGAGGTTTAGGGTTAGGGTTCGGTTTAATGTGAGGGTTAATTTTAGGGTTAGAGTTAGTGTTAGTGTGAGGGTAAGTGTTAGGGTGAGGGTTAAGTTTAGTGTGAAGGATATGGTATAAATGAGGCATAGGGTTAGGGTTAGGGTTATTGTAAGGGTTAAGGTTAGTATTATGGTTACTGTGAGGGTATGGGTGAGGGTTAGTATTAGGGTTATGGTTAGGTTTAGATTTAGGGTTAGGGTTAGGGTTAGGTTTAGGGTTAGGGTAAGGGTTAGGGTGAGGGTTTGAGTTATTGTTAGTGTTATGGTTTGGGTTAAGTTTGCGGTGAGGGTGAGGCTGAGGGTGAGGGTTATGGTTAGGGTTATGGTTAGGGTTAGGGTTAAGGTGAGGTTTAGGGTGAGGGTGAGGGTGAGGGTTAAGGCTAGGATTAGTTCTAGGGTTAAGGTGAGGGTGAGTGTGAGGGTTAGGGTTAGGGTTAGGGTTAGGATTAGAGTTAGAATGAGGGTGATGGAGAGGGTTAGGGTTAGGGTGAGGGTTGGGGTTAGGGTTATAATGAGTGTTAGGGTGAGGGTTATGCTTAGGCTTAGGTTTAGGGTGTGGGCTAGGGTGAGGTTGAGCGTTAGGGTGAGGGTTGGGGTGAGGTTTAGCGTTAGGGTTAGGGTTATGGTTAGGGTTGGAGTTAGGGTTAGGCTTAGTGTTAAGCAGAGGTTGAGGGTGAGGTTGAGGGTTAGGGTTAGGTGCGGGTGAGGTTTAGGTTTAAATTTAGTGTTAGGTTGAGGGCTAGTGTAATGGTTAGCCTTTTAGGTTTGGGGTGAGGGTTAGGATGAGGTTTAGGGTTATAATTAGGGTTAGGGTGAAGGCTAGAGTGAGGGTGAGGCTTATTGTTAGCGTAAGGGTGAGGTTTACGGTTAAGGTTAGTGTTAGAATTATGGTGAGTGCAAGGGTTAGGGTTAGGTTTAGGGTTAGGGTTATTGTTAGGGTTAGGGTTAGAGTTAAGTTGAGGGTAAGGGTGAGGGTGAGGATTAGGTTTAGGGTTAGGGTGAAGTTTAGGTTTAGGGTTAGGGTTAGTGTGAAGGTTAAGGTTAGGGTCAGGGTGAGGTTTAGGATGAGGTTTAGGGTTAGGATTTGGGTTAGGTTGAGGGCTAGGGTGAGGGTTTGGGTTGGGGATAGGGTTATGTTTAGGATTAGGGTTAGGGTGAGGGTGAGTGTGAGGGTTAGGGTTAGGGTTAGGCTTAGGGTTACGGTGAGGGTTAGGGTTATTGTTTGGGTTAAGGTGATGGTGAGGGTGAGATTTAGGGTTAGGGTTAGTGTTAGGTTTGGGGTTAGGGTTAGGGTTTCGGTTAGGGTTAGGGTTACAGTTAGGGTTTGGGATACGGTGAGGGTTAGGGTTAGGGTTATTCTTAGGGTTAGGCTGAGGGTGAGGTTGGGAGTGAGGATAAGGCAAGGTTTAGGGTTCGATTTAGGTTTAGAGTTATGGTTAGGGTTATTGTTAGTGTTAAGGTTAGGGTTAATTTTGCGGTGTAGGTGAGGCTGAGGGTGAGGTTTACCGGTAGGGTTAAGGTTAGCATTAGGTTTAGGATTAGGGTTAATCTTATTGTTAGGTATTGTGTTAGAGTTACAGTGAGATTGAGGGTGATGTTGAGGGTGAGGGTTACAGTGAAGTTTATGGTGAGGGTTAGGGTTAGGGTGAGGGTAAGTTTTAGGGTTAGAGTTAGGGTTAGGTGGAGGTTTAGGGTGAGGGTTAGGGTTAGGTTTATTGTAAGGGTTAGGGTGAGGCTGAGGTTTATGTTGATGTTTAGGGATATGGTTAGAGTAGAATTAGGGTTAGCGTGAGGGTGAGTTTGAGGGTTAGGTTTAGGGTAAGGCTTAGGCTAAGGGTAAGTCTGAGGGTGAGTTTGGGGGTTAGGATTAGGGTTATGGTGATGGTTAGGGTTAGGGTTAGTGTTATTCTTAGGTTTAGGGTTAGAGTTACGGTGAGGGTGAGGGTGCGGGTGAGGGTTAGGGTAAGGTTGAGGTTTAGGGTTCGGGTTAGGGTTGGGGTTAGGGTGAGGGTGAGGGTGAGGGTTAGGTTGAGATTTAGGGTTAGTGTTAGGGCTAGGGTTATGGTGAGGTTTAGGGTTAGGGTTAGGGTTATTGTTAGGGTAAGGTTTATGTTTACGGTTACATTGAGGGTGTGGGTTAGGGTTAGGGTTACAGTGAGGTTTAGGGTTTGGGTTAGGGTTAGAGTTAGGGTTAGGGTGAGGGTGAGGTTTAGGGTTAGAGTCAGGGTTAGAATGAGGGTTAGGATGAGGTTTAGGGTTAGTGTTAGTGTTAGGGTTAGGGTTAGGGTGAGAGTTAGGGGTAGGGATAGTGTTAGGGATAGGGTTAGGATTAGGGTTAGGGTGAGGGTGACTGTGTGGGTTAGGGTTAGGTTTAGGGTTAGGGTTAGGGTTAAGTTTAGGGTGAGTGTGAGTGTTAGGGTTAGGCTTAGGCTTAGGCTTAAGATTAGGCTGAGGGTGAGGGTGAGGGTGAGGGTTAGGTTTAGCGTGAGGTTTAGGGTGAGGTTTAGGGTGAGAGTTAGGTTTCGGGTTAAGTTTAGTTTTAGGGTGAGGGTTAGGGTAAGGGTTACTCTGAGGATGAGTGTTAGTGTCAGGGTTAGGCTTAGGCCTAGGTTGGGGATGAGTATTAGGTTTAGAGTGATGGTTCTGGTTATGTTTAGGTTGAGGGTTAGGATGAGGGTTAGGGTTAGGATTAGGGTTCGGGTGAGGTCTAGGGTGAGTGTGAGGTTTAGGGTGAGTTTAGGCTTAGGTTTAGCATTAGACTGAGGCTGAAGTGGAGGGTGAGGGTTAGGGTTAGGGTGATGTTAAGGGTTACGGTTAGGGTGAGGGTTAGGATGAGGGTGATAGTAAGAGTAAAGGTAAGGGTTACAGAGAGTGTGAGGGTTAGAGTTAGGATTAGGGTTAGGGTTAAGGTTAGGGTGAATGTGAGGGTTAGGGTTAGGCTTAGCCTTAGGTTTAGGCTGAGGGTGAGGGTGAGGGTGTGGGTTAGGTTTAGGGAGAGGGTTAGGGTTAGGTTTAGGGTGAGAGTTAGGTTTTGGGTTAAGTTTAGGGTTAGGGTTAGGGTTAGGGTGAGGGTTAGGTTGAGGTTTAGGTTTAGGGTTAAGGTTAGGATTAGAATTAGGGTTCTGGTGAGGGTGAGTGTGAGGGTTAGGGTTAGGGTTCGGCTTAGGTTTAGGATTAGGCTGAGGGTGAGTGTGGGGATGAGGATTAGGTTTAGAGTTATGGTTCATATTATGGTTAGGTTGAGGTTTAGGATGAGGGTTAGGCTGAGGGTGAGTGTGGGGATGAGGATTAGGTTTAGAGTTATGGTTCATATTATGGTTAGGTTGAGGTTTAGGATGAGGGTTAGGGTTAGGATTAGGGTTAGGCTGAGGGCTAGGGTGAGTGTAAGGTTTAGGGTTAGGGTTAGGCTTAGGCTTAGGGCTAGGCTGAGGCTGAAGGTGAGGGTGAGGGTTAGGGTTAGGGTGATGTTTAGGGTTACGGTTAGGGTGAGGGTTAGGATGAGGGTGAGTGTTAGGATGAGGGTCACAGTAAGAGTAAAGGTGAGAGTTGTGCTGAGGGTGAGGGTTATGGTAAGGTTGAGGGTTCGGGTTCGGGTTAGAGTGAGGGTGAGGGTTAGATTGAGGATTAGTGTTAGGGTTAGTGTGAGGTTTAGGGTGAGAATGATTAGGGTTAGGGTGAGAGATAGGTTGAGGGTTAGGGTTTGGGTTAGGGTGAGATTTAGGGTTAGGGTTAGGTTTAGGGTTAGGGTGAGTTTTAGTGTTAGGGTTACAATGAGGGTGATTTAAGTTTACGGTGAAGGTGAGGCTGAGGGTGATGTTTAGGGTTAGGCTTAGGGTGAGGATTAGGGTGAGCTTTAGCTTTAGGGTTAGGGTTTGGATTAGTATTATTGTTAGGGTTAGGATTAGAGTTATGCTGAGGGTGAGGGTGAGGGTGAGGTTTAGGGTTAGGGTGAGATTTAGGGTTAGGGTTAAGTTTAGGGTGAGGGTGAGGGTGAGTTTTAGGGTTAGAGTTAGGGTTAGGGTGAGGGTTAGGGTGAGGGTTAGGGTTAGGATTAGTGTTAGGGTTAGGGTGAGGGTTAGGATGAGGGTGAGGGTTAGGGTTAGGATTAGGATTAGTATTAGGTTTAGTTTTAAGGTGAGTGTTTGTGTTAGGCTTAGGTTTAGGGTTAGGCTAAGGATTAAGCTGAGGTTGAGAGTAAGGTTGAGGGTTAGGGTTAGGGTTCGGGTTAGGGTTAGCGTTAGGGTGAGAATTAGCGTTCGGGTTAATTTTAGTTTTTGGGTGAGTTTTAGCGTTCAGGTTACAGTGAGGGTGAGGGTTAGGGTTAGTTTGACGGTTAGGGTGAGGATTAGGGTTAGGGTGAGGGTTAGGGTTAGGGTTAGGGTGAGTGTTAGGATGAGGATTAGGGTTAGTATTAGGGTTAGGGTGAGGGGTAGGGTGAGGGTGAGGGTTAGGGTTAGTTTTAGGGTGAGTTTAGGGTTAGGGTTAGGGTTAAGGTGAGGGATAGGATGAAGGTTAGGATTATGGTGAGGGTTAGGGTTAGGGTGAGGGTTAGGGTTATGATAAGGGTTAGGGTTAGGGTGAGTGTTAGGGTTAGGTTTAGGGTTACGATTATTTTTAGTGTTATGGTTATGGTTACGTTTGCAGTGAGGGTGAGGCTGAGGGTGAGGGTTAGATATATGATTAGGTTTATTGTTAGGTTTAGGGTTAGGATTAGTGTTATTGTTAGGGTTAGTGTTAGAGTTACGGTGAGGGTGAGGGTTAGGGTTAGGGTGAGGTTGGGTGTGTGGATTTCGGTTGGAGTGATGGTTAGTTTTAGGGTTAGGGTGAGGGTTAGGAGGAGGGTTAGGTTTAGGATTAGGGTTAGGGTGAGGGCTAGGGTGTGTTTAAGGGTTAGGGTTAGGTTTAGGCTTAGGGTTAGTCCGAGGATGAGGTTGAGGGTAAGGGTTCGGGTTAGGATGATGGTTAGGGTTACGGTTAGGGTGAGGGTTAGGATGAGGGTTAGGGTTAGGGTGAGGGTGACGGTACCATAAAGGTGAGGGTTAGGCTGAGGGTGAGGGTTAAGATAAGGATAAGGGTTAGGGTTAGGGTGAGGGTTAGGGTTAGGGTTACACTTAGGGTTAGGTTGAGGGTGAGGGTTAGATTAAGAATTAGGGTTAGGGTTAGTGTGAGGTTTATGTTGAGGTTTAGGATTAGGGTGAGGGTTAGGGTGACAATTAGGGTTATGGTGAGGGTGTGGGTTAAGTTTAGGGTTAGGGTGAGTTTTAGGGTTAGGTTAAGTTTTAAGATTAGTGTGAGGGTTAGTGTTAGTGTTAGGCTTAGTGTAAGGGTGAGGGTAAGTGTTAGGGTGAGGGTTAGGGTTAGGGTGAGTGTTATGGTTAGGGTGAGGGTTAGAGTTAGGGTTAGGGTTATTGTTAGGGTTAGGGTTAGGGTTACACTTACAGTGAGGGTGAGGGTTAGGGTTAGGTTTAGGGTGAGATTTAGGGTTAGGCTTATGGTTAGTGTTTGGTTTAGGGTTAGGATTAGGGTTAGGGTGAAGGCTAGGGTGAGGGTTAGGAATGGGGTTAGTGTTGGGAATAGTGTTAGGTTGAGGGTGAGTGTGTGGTTTATGTTAGGGTTGGAGTTAGGGTTAGGCTTAGTGTTAGGCGGAGGGTGAGGGTGAGGGTGAGGGTTAGTGTTAAGTGAGGGTGAGGTTTAGGGTTATATTTAGCTAGTGTGATGGTTAGGCTTTTAGGGTTAGAGTGAGGGTTAGGATGAGGTTTAGGGTTAGGATTAGTGTTAGGGTGAGGGCTAGAGTGAGGGTGAAGTTTATGGTTAGCATTAGGATGAGGTTTAGTGTTAAGGTTAGGGTTAGAGTACGGTGAGTGTGAGGATTAGGGTTAGGTTTAGGGTTAGGGTTATTGTTAGGCTTAGGGTTAGAGTTAAGTTGGGGGTAAGGGTGAGGTTGAGGATTAGGTTTAGGGTTAGGGTGAGGTTTAGGATGAGGTTTAGTGTTAGGATTAGGGTTTGTTTGAGGGCTAGGGTGAGGATTATTGTGAGGGTTAGGGACAGTGTTAGGTTTAGGATTAGGGTTAGGGTGAGGTTTAGGGTTTGGGTTAGGGTTAGAGTTACGGTTAGGGTGAGGGTGAGGTTTAGGGTTAGAGTCAAGGTTAGGGTGAGGGTTAGGTTGAGATTTAGGGTTAGGGATAGTGTTAGGGTTAGGGTAAGGGTGAGAGTTAGGGGGAGAGATAGTGTAAGTGTTAGGGTTAGGATTAGGGTTAGGGTGAGGGTATGTGTGTGGGTTAACGTTAGTTTTAGGTTCAGGCTTAAGGTTAGGCTGAGGGTGAGTGTTTGTGTTAGCGTCAGGTTTAGGGTTAGGCTTAGGGTTAGGCTGAGGGTGAGGTTGAGGGTGAGAAAGTTAACCTTAGGGTGAGGGTTAGTCATAGGGTTAGGAGGAGGGTTAGGTTGAGGTTTAGGGTTAGGATTAGGGTTTGGGTGAGCGCTAGGGTGAGGGTGAGGGTTAGGGTTAGGGTGAACGTGAGGTTTAGGGTTAGGGTTAGGGTGAGGCTGAGGGTGTGCGTTAGGGCTAGGGTTAACGTTAGCGTTAGGGTTAAGGTGAGGGTTAGGGTGAGCATGAGGGTTAGGGTTAGTTTTAGGGTTAGGATTAGGGCAAACGTGAGGGTGAGTATGTGTGTTAGGGTTAGGTTTAGGGTTAGGCTTAGGGTTAGGCTGAGAGTGAGGTTGAGGGTGAGGGTTAGCATTAGGGTGAGGGTTAGGTTTAGGGTTAGGGGAAGGGTTAGGATGAGGGTTAGGGTTAGGATTAGGGTTAGGGTGAGGGCTAGGGTGAGAGTGAGCTTTAGGGCTAGGGTTAGGATGAGGTTTAGGTTTAGGGTGAGGGTTAGGATGAGGGTGAGGTTTAGGGTTACTGTTATGGTTAGGATGAGATTGAGGTGAGGAATAGGGTTATGGTTAGTGTTAGGGTTAGGGTTAAGGTGAGGGTTAGGGTGAGGGTCAGGGTTAGGGTTAGGGTTAGGATTAGGATTAAGTTTAGGGTTAGGGTGAGGTTTAGTGTTATGATTAGGGTTCTGGTTTTGGTGATGGTTAGGGTGATGGTAATGTTTAGGGTTAGGGTTAGGCTTAGGCTTAGGGTTAGGCTGAGGGTGAGGGTGAGGGTTCAGGTTAGGGTGAAGGTTAGGGTTAGGGTTAAGGTGAGTGTTAGGGTTTGGGTTAAGTTTAGGGTTAGAGTGATTTTTAGGGTAAGGGTTTTGGTGACAGTGACGGTTAGGGTTAGGTTGAGGGTTAGGGTTAGGATTAGTGTTAGGGTGAGGGCTAGGGTGAGGGTGAGGTGTAGGGGTAGGGTTAGGGTGAGGTTTAGGGTTACGGTTAGGGTTAGGGTTAGGGGGAGTGGGAGGTTTAGGGTTAGAGTTAGGGTTGGGGGTGGCTGAATGTGAGGGTTAGGGATAAGGTTAGTGTTAGGGTTAGGGTGAGGGTTAGGGTGAGGGTGAGTGTTAGGCTTAGGGTTAGAATTAGGATTAGGGTAAGGATTAGGGTGAGTGTAAGGGTTAGGGTTAGGGTTAGGATGAGGGTATGTGTTAGGGTGAAGGTTAGGGTTAGGGTGAAGGAATTGGTTAGGATGAGGGATAGGTTTAGGGTTAGGGTTATTGTAAGGATTAGGGTTAGGGTTATGGTTACTTTGAGGGTGTGGCTGAGGGTTAAGATTAGGGTTAGGTTTAGGTTTAGGTTTAGGTTTAGGATTAGGGTTAAGGTTAGGGTTAGGTTTAGGGTTAGGGTTAGGGTTACGGTGAGGGTTAGGGTTATTGTTAGTGTTATGGTTTGGGTTAATTTTATGGTGAGGGTTAGGCTGATGGTGAGGGTTATGCTTAGGGTTAGGGTTAGGTTTTCTGTTAGTGTTAGGGTTAGGGTGAGGTTTAGGGTGAGGGTGAGGGTTAGGGATAAGTTTAGGATTAGGTCTAGGGTTAAGGTGAGGGTGAGTGTGAGGGTTAGGGTTAGAGTTAGGGTTAGGATTAGAGTTAGGGTCAGGGTGAGGGTTAGGATTAGGGTGAGGGTTGGGGTTAGGTTTAGAGTGAGAGTTAGGGTGAGGGTTAAGCTTAGGCTTAGGTTTAGGGTGTGGGCTAAGGTGAGGTTGAGGGTTAGGATGAGGGTTAGGGTTAGGGTTAGTGTTAGGGTTAGGGTTGGAGTTAGGGTTAGGCTTAGTGTTAGGCAGAGGATGAGGGTGAGGGTGAGGGATAGGGTTAGGTGTGGGGGAGGTTTAGGGTTAGATTTAGTGTTAGATGGAGGGCTAGTGTGAGGGTTAGGGTTTTAGGGTTAGGGTGAGGGTTAGGATGAAGTTTAGGGTTATGATAAGGGTTAGTTTTAGGGTTAGGGTAAGGGCCAGAGTGAGGGTGAGGCTTATGGTTAGCGTTAGGGTCTGCTTTAGTGTTAGGGTTAGGGTTAGAGTGATTGTGAGTGTGAGGGTTAGGGTTAAGTTTAGGGTTAGGGCTATTGTTAGGGTTAGTTTTAGAGTTTAGTTGAGGGTAAGGGTTAGGGTTAGGTTTAGGGTTTGGGTTTCTTGTTAGGGTTAGGGTTAGAGTTAAGTTGAGGGTAAGGTTGAGGGTGAGGTTTAGGTTTAGGGTTAGGGTGAGGGTTAGGGTTATTGTTACTGTTATGGTGTGGGTTAAGTTTTCGGTGATGGTGAGGCTGAAGGTGAGGGTTATGGTTTTGGTTGGGTTAGGGTTAGTGTTAGGGTTAGGGTTAGGGTGAGGTTTAGGGTTTGGGTTAGGGTTAGCCTTAGGGCTAGGCTGAGGGTGAGGTTGAGGGTTAGAAAGTTAGGGTTAGGGTGAGGGTTAGTCATAAGTTTAGGTGGAGGTTTAGAATGAGGTTTAGGGTTAGGATTAGGGTTTGGGTGAGGGCTAGGGTGAGGGTGAGTGTTATGGTTCGGGTGAGGTTGAGGTTTAGGTTGAGAGTTAGATTGAGGGTTAGGGTGAGGGTTAGGATTAGCGTTAGGGTGAGGTTTAGGGTTAGAGTTAGGGTTAGGGCGAGTCTGATTGTGAGGGTTAGGGTTACGGTTAGTGTTAGAGGTAGGGTAGTTCGAGGGTTAGGGTGTGGGTAAGGGTTAGGCTTAGGGTTAGGATTAGGTTTAGGGTAAGGTTTAGGGTGAGTGTGAGGTTTAGGGTTACGGTTAGGGTTAGGTTTAGGGTAGGATGAGGGTGAGGGTGAGGGTTAGGTTTAGGGTGAGTGTTAGGGTTAGGGTTAGGGTGAGAGTTAGGGTTCAGGTTAAGTTTACGGTTAGGATGAGGGTTAGGGTTAGGGTTAGTGTTAGGGTGAGGGTTAGGGTTAGGGTTAGGGTGAGGGTGAGGGTTAGGATGAGGATTAGGGTTAGGATTAGGGTTAGGGTGAGGACTATGATGAGGGTGAGGGTTAGGGTTAGTGTTAGCATGAGGTTTAGGTTTAGGGTTAGGGTGAGTGTTAGGATGAGGGTTAGGGTTACAGTGAGGGTGAGGGTTAGCATTAGGTTTAGGGTTAGGATTAGGGTAAGGGTTAGGGTGAGTGTTTGTATTAAGGTTAGGTTTAGAGTTATATTTAGGGTTAGGATTATTGTTATTTTTATTGTTAGGGTTAGAGTTAAGGTGTGGGTGAGGGAGAGGGTGAGGGTGTGGGTTACGGTGAGGTTTAGGGTTAGGGTTAAGATTAGTGTTACAGTGAGTGTGAGGTTTAGGGTTAGATTTAGGGTTAGGGGGAGGGTTAGATCGAGGGTTAGGGTTAGGGTTAGTGTTAGGGTTAAGGTTAGGGTGAGGGTTAGCTTGAGGTTTAGATTTAGGGTTAGGGTTAGGATTAGGGTTAGGGTGAGCATGAGTGTGAGGGTTAGGGTTAGGGTTAGGCTGAGGGTGAGGATGGGGGTGAGGATTAGGGTTAGGCTAATGGTTAGCGTTAGGGTGATGGTGAAGGTTAGTTTGAGGGTTAGAGTTAGGATTAGGGTTAGGGTGAGTGCTAGGGTGAGGTTGAGGGTTAGGGTAAGGCTTAGGCTTAGGCTTAGGCTTAGGCTGAGTTTGAGGTTGAGGTTGAGGGTTAGGGTTAGGGTGATGGTTAGGTTTACGATTAGGGTGTTGGTTAGGATGAAGTTTAGGTTTAGGGTGAGGGTTAAGGTGAGGAGGATGGTAAGGGTAAACGTGAGGGTGAGGGTTAAGATAAAGGTGAGGGTTAGGTTTAGATTTAGGGTCAGGGTAAGGGTGAGGTTTACGGTTAGGGTGAGGTTTAGATTGAGCATTAGGGTTAGGGTTAGTGTAAGGTTTCGGGTGAGAATGAGGGTTAGGGTTAGGGTGAGGGTGAGGGTTAGAACTAGGGTTTAGGTGAGGGCTAGGGTGAGGGTGAGGGTTAGTGTTATGCTTAGTGTTA
Source organism: Dipodomys merriami (assembly GCF_024711535.1). Taxonomy (NCBI): domain Eukaryota; kingdom Metazoa; phylum Chordata; class Mammalia; order Rodentia; family Heteromyidae; genus Dipodomys; species Dipodomys merriami. The sequence continues at coordinate 615,907 of NW_027203337.1, forward strand.
GTGTTAGGGTGAGTGGAAGTGTTAGAGTGAGGTTTAGAGTTATGGTGAGGGTTAGGGTTAGGGTTAGGGTTAACGTTTGGGTTAGGGTTAGTGTTAGTGTTAAGGTGAGGGTTAGGGTTAGGTTTATGTTTAGGATTAGGCTTAGGTTTAGGCTGAGGGTGACAGTGGGTGTGAGGATTAGGTTTAGGGTTATGGTTAGGGGTAGGGATAAGGTTATTGTTAGTGTTATGGTTATGGTTAATTTTGTGGTGAGGGTGATGCTGAGGGTGAGGGTTATGTTTAGGTTTAAGGTTAGGGTTAGGATTCCGGTTAAGCTTAGGCTTAGGCTGAGGGTAATGGTGGGGGTGAGGATTAGATTTAGGGTTAGGGTTATTTTAGTGTTACGGTTAGGGTTAAGATTGCACTGAGGGTGAGGCTGAGGGTGAGGGTTATGTTTAGTGTAAGGGTTAAATTTAGGCTTAGTGTTATTGTTAGGGTAAGGGTTAGAGTTATGGTGAGTTTGAGGGTGAGGGTGAGGGTTAGGGTTAGGGTGAGGTATAGGGTGAGGTTTAGGTTTAGGGTTATGGTGAAGGTTTGGATGAGGGTTAGGGTTAGAGTAAGGGTGAGGTTTAGGGTTAGTGTGAGGATTAGTGTTAGGATTAGGGTTAGGGTGAGGTAGGTGTTAGGATTAGGGTTATGGTTAGTGTTAGGGTTAGGTTAAGGGTTAGGATTAGTGTTATTGTTAGGGTTAGGATTAGAGTTACTGTGAGGTTGAGGCTGAAGGTGAGCGTTAGGGTTAGGTTTAGGGTGAGTTTTAGGATTAGGGTTAGGATTAGTGTTACGGTAAGGCTAAGGTTTATGGTTAGACTTAGGTTTAGGGGGAGGGTTAGGTTGAGGGTTAGGGTTAGGGTTACTGTTAGGGTTAGGGTTAAGGTGAGGGTTAGGTTGAGGTTTAGGGTTCGGGTTAGGGTGAGGTTTAGGGTTAGGGTGATAGTTATTGTGAGGGTGTGGTTTAGGGTAAGAGTTAGGCTGAGGGTGAGGGTTAGGGTTACGGTTAGTGATAGAGTTAGGGATAGGGTGAGGGGTAGGGTGAGGGTGAGGGTTAGGGTGAGGGTTAGGTTTAGGGTTATGGTGAGGGTTTGGATGAGGGTTAGGGTTAGAGTGAGGGTGAGGTTTAGGGTTAGGGTGAGGGTTAGGGTTAGGATTAGGGTTAGGGTGAGGTAGGTGTTAGGATTAGGGTTATGGTTAGTGTTAGGGTTAGGTTAAGGGTTAGGATTAGTGTATTTGTTAGGGTTAGGATTAGAGTTATTGTGAGGGTGAGGCTGAGGGTGAGCGTTAGGGTTAGGTTTAGGGTGAGGTTTAGGATTAGGGTTAGGATTAGTGTTAGGGTAAGGCTGAGGTTTATGGTAAGACTTAGGTTTAGGGGGAGGGTTAGGTTGAGGGTTAGGTTTAGGGTTACTGTTAGGGTTAGGGTTAAGGTGAGGGTTAGGTTGAGGTTTAGGGTTCGGGTTAGGGTGAGGTTTAGGTTTAGGGTGATAGTTAGGGTGAGGTTGTGGTTTAGGGTAAGAGTTAGGCTGAGGGTGAGGGTTAGGGTTACGGTTAGTGTTAGAGTTAGGGATAGGGTGAGGGTTAGGGTGAGGGTGAGGGTTAGGCTTAGGTTTAGGATTAGGTTTAGGATAAGGGTAAGGGTGAGGGTTAGGGAGAGGGTTAGGGTTAGGGATAGGTTTAGGTTTAGGATTTGGGTTAGGGTGAGGGTGAGTGTGAGGATTAGGGTTAGGGTTAGGGTTAGGGTGAGGGTTAGGGTTAGGGTTTGGGTTAGGGTGAGGGTGAGGCTGAGGATTATGGTTATGTTTAGGGTTATGGTTATGTTTAGGGTTAGGGTTAGGTTTATTGATAGTGTTACGGTGAGGTTTAGGGTTAGGTTTAGGGTTTGGATTAGGCTTAGGTTTAGGCTGATGGTGAGAGTGGGGGTGAAGATTAGGATTAGGGTTAGGGTTAGGGATAGGGTTATTGTTAGTGTTATGATTAGGATTCAGATTGCGGTGCGGGTGACACTGAGGGTAAGGGTTATGGTTAGGGTTAAGGTTAGGGTTAGGATTAGGGATAGGCTTAGGGTTAGACTGAGGGTGATGGTGGAGGAGTGTATGAGGGTTAGGGTTAGGGTTATTTTTAGTGTTATGGTTAGGTTTAAGTTTGCTGTGAGGGTGAGGCTGAGGGTGAGGGCTATGTTTAGGTTTAGGGTTAAGTTTCGGGTTAGTGTTATTGTTAGGGAAAGGTTTAGATTTATGGTGAGGTTGAGGCTGAGGGTGAGGGTTAGGGTTAGGGTGAGTTGTAGGGTGAGATTTAGGGTTAGGGTTAGGGATAGGGTGAGGGTGAGGTTTAGGGTTAGACTTAGGTTTAGGGGGAGGGTTAGGGTGAGGTTTAGGGCTAGGGTTAGTGTTAGGGTTAGGGTGAAGGAAAGGGTTAGTTTGAGGTTTAGGGATAGGGTTAGGCTTAGGGTGAGGGTGAGTGTGACGGTTAGGGTAAGGGTTAGGCTTAGGCTTAGGGTTAGGCTGAAGCTGAGGGTGGGGGTTAGGATTACGGTTAGGGTGACGGTTAGGTTTAGGGTTAGGTTGAGGGTTAGGATGAGAGTTAGTGTTAGGATTGGGATTAGGGTGACGGCTAGGGTGAGGGTGAGGGTTAGGGTAAGGCTTAGGCTTAGGCTTAGGGTTAGGATGAGTGTGAGGTTGAGGGTGAGGTTTAGGTTTAGGGTTATGATTAGGTTTATGGTTAGGGTGAGGGTTAGGACGAGGTTTAGTGTTAGGTTGAGGGTTAGGTTGAGGATGATGGTAAAGGTAAAGGTGAGTTTTCGGCTGAGAGTGAGGGTTTCGTTAAGGGTGAGGTATAGGGTTAGGTTTCGGGTTAGAATAAGGGTTAGGATTAGGGTAAGGGTTAAATTGAGGATTAGGTTTAGGGTTAGTGTGAGGTTTAGGGTGACGATGAGGGTTAGGGTTAGGGTGAGGGTGAGGGTTAGAATTAGGGTTTGGGTGATGGCTATGCTGAGGGTGAGGGTGAGGGTTAGGGTTTTGGTTAGGCTGAGGTTTAGGGTTTGGATTAGGGTTAGAGTCAGGTTTACGGTGAATTGTGAGGTTTAGGGTTAGAGTTAGGGTTAGGGTTAGGGTTGGGGTTAGATATAGGGTGAGGTTTAGGTTTAGGATGAGTGTTAGGGTTAGTTTGAGGGTGAGTGTTACTGTTAGGGTTAGTGTTAGGGTGAGGGTAAGCATTATGGTGAGGCTTAGGGTTAGGTTTAGGGTTTTGGTTAGGGTGAGGGTTAGGGTTAGGGTTAGGGTGAGGTTGAGGTTTAGGGTTAGATATAGGGTTAGAGGGAGGGTTAGGGTGAAGGTTAGGGTTAGGGTTAGTGTAGGGTGAGGTTTAGGTTGAGGTTTAGGGTTAGGGTTAGGGTTAGGGTTAGTGTGACGGATAGTGTTAGGGTGAGGGTAAGTGTTAGTGTGAGGGTTAGGGTTAGGGTGAGTGTTATGGTTAGGATGAGGGTTAGTATTAGGGTTAGTGTTATTGTTAGGGTTAGGTTTAGGGTTATGGTTACAGTGAGGGTGACGGTTAGGGTTAGGGATAGGGTGAAGTTTAGGGTTAGGGTTAGGGTAAGGGTAAGGGTTTGGATGAGGGTTAGTGTTACGGTGAGGGTGAGGGTTAGGGTTCGGGTGAGGGTTAGGTTTAGGATTAGGGTTAGGGTGAGGGTGAGTTTTAGGATTAGGGTTAGGGTTAGGTTTAGGTTTAGGTTTAGTGTTAGGATTAGTGTTATTGTTAAGGTTGTGGTTAGATTGATGCTGAGGGTAAGGGTGAGGGTGAGGGTTAGGTTGAGGGTTAGGGTATGGATTAGGGTTAGGGTTAGGATTAGGGTTAGGGTGACGGTGAGGTTTAAGATTAGGTTTAGAGTTAGGGGGAGGGTTAGTTCGTGGGTTAGTGTTAGTGTTAGTGTTAGGGTTAAGGTTAGGGTGAGGGTTAGATTGAGGTTAAGGTTCAGGGTTAGGATGAGGGTTAGGGTGAGGGTGACTGTGAGGGTTAGAGTTAGGATTAGGTTGAGGCTGATTTTGAGGTTTAGGGTTAGAGTTCTTGTTAGAGTTAGTGTTAGGATGAGGGTTAGGGTGAGTGTGAGGGTTAGGCTTAGGGTTAGGATTGAGATTAGGATAAGGGTTAGGGTTATTGTGAGGGTTAGGGTTAGGCTTAGGGTTAGGGTGAGGGTGAGGGTGAGGGTGAGGGTTAGGGTGAGGTTTAGGGTTAGGGTTAGGGTGAGAGTTAGGGTTCGGGTGAAGTTTAGAATTTGGATGAGGGTTAGGGTTAGGGTTATGATGAGTGTGAGGGCTAGGGTTAGATTGAGGGTTAGGGTTAGGTTTAGGGTTAGGGTGTGGGTTTGTGTTAGGTTTAGCATGAGGGTTAGCGTTAGGGTGAGGGTTTGGATGAGGGTTAAGTTTATGGTGAGGGTGAGGGTTAGGGTTATGTTTAGGATTAGTTTTAGTGTGAGGGTGTGTGTTAGGATTAGGGTTATGGTTAGGGTTAGGGTTAGGTTTAGGATTAGGATTAGTGTTATTGTTAGGGTTAGAGTTTAAGTTCAAGTGAGGGTGAGGGTGAGGTTTAGGGTGAGGTTTGGTTAGGGGTAGGATTAGGGTTAGGGTGAGGGTGAGGTTTGTGGTTAGATTCAGGGTTAGGGGGAGAGTTTGTTCGTGGGTTAGGGTTCGGTTTAGTGTTAGGGTTAAGGTTAGGGTGATGGTTAGGTTGAGGTTAAGGTTTAGGTTTAGGGTTAGGTTTATGATTAGGGTTAGGGTGAGGATGAGTGTGAGTGTTAGGCTTAGGGCTAGGCCTCAGCTTAGGTTTAGGCTGAGGGTGAGTGTGGGCGTGAGGATTAGGGTTAGGGTGATGGTTAGGTTTAAGGTTAGGGTGACAGTTAAGATGAGGGTTAGGTTTAGGATTAGGGTTAGGGTGAGGGCTAGGGAGAGGGTGAGGGTTAGGGTAAGGGTTAGGCTCAGGCTTAGGGTTAGGCTGAGTTTGAGGTTGAGGGTGAGGATTAGGGTTAGGGTGATGTTTAGGTTTATGGTTAGGGTGAGGGTTAGGATAAGGTTTAGGGTTAGGGGGAGGTTTAGGGTCAGGATGATCGTAAGGGTAAAGGTGAGGTTTAGGCTGAGGGTGAGGGTTAAGATAAGGTTGTGGGTTAGGGTTAAGTTTAGGGTTAGGGGAAGGGTTAGGGTTAGGGTTAGGGTGAGGGCTAGATTGAAGTTTAGGGTTAGGGTTACTGTGAGGTTTAGGGTGAGGGTGAGGGTTTGGGTTAGGGTGTGGTTTAGGATTAGGTTGAGGGTTAGCGTTAGTGTGAGGGTTAGTGTTAGGGTTAGTTTTAGTGTTAGGGTGAGAGTAAGTGTTTGGGTGAGGTATAGGGTTAGGGTGAGGTTTATAGTTAGGCTGAGGGTTATGGTTAGGTTTGTTGTTAGGGTTAGGGTTACTTTTTCAATGAGCGTGACGGATAGGGTTAAGGGGAGGGGGAGGCTTATTATTAGAGTTACGGTTAGGGTGAGGCTGAGGGTGAGGGTTAGGGTTAGGGTTAGAGTTAGGTTTAGGGTTAGTGTGAGGGTTAGGGTTAGGCTTAGGCTTCGTCTTAGGCTTAGCCTTAGGCTGAGCATGAGGGTGAGGGTTAGGGTTAGGGTGAGGGTTAGAATAAGGTTTAGGGTTAGGATTAGTGTTAGGGTGAGGGCTAGCCTGAGGGTTAATGTGAGTGTTAGGTTTAGGGATAGGGTTAGGTTTAGGATTAGAGTTAGGGTGAGGGTGAGTGTGAGGGTTAGGGTTAGGGTTAGGCTTAGGGTTAGGGTGAGGGTAAGGGTTAGGGTTTGTGTTAGGGTGAGGGTGAGGCTGAGGATTAGGGTTTGGTTCAGATTTTGGGTTAGGGTTAGGGTTAGGTTTAAGGTGATGGTTAGGGTTAGGGTTAGGCTTAGGATTAGGGTTAGGCTGAGGGTGAGGGTGTGGGTTAGGGTTAGGTTTGGGTTAAGGTGAGGGTGAGGCTGTGGATTAGGTTTACGTTTAGGGTTAGGGTTAGGGTTATGTTTAGGCTTAGGGTTTGGGTTAGCGTGAGGTTTAGGTTTAGATATACGGTTAGGCGGAGGGTTAGGGCAAGGGTTAGGAATAGGGTTATTGTTAGGGTTAGGGTGAGGGTGAGGGTTAGGTTGAGGTTTAGGTTTAGGGTTAGGGTTAGGGTTAGTGTGAGGGTTAGGGTTAGGGTTAGTGTTAGGGTAAGTGTTAGGGTGAGGGTTTTGTTTAGGGTGAGGGTTATGGTTAGGGTGAGGGTTAGGATTAGCTTTAGGGTTATTGTTAGGGTTAGGTTTAAGGTTACAGTTACAATGAGGTTCAGTGTGAGGGTTAGCGTTAAGTTTAGGGTGATGTTTAGTGTTTGGGTTAGGGTTAGAGTGAGGGTTAGGGTGAGGGTGAGGTTTAGGGATAGAGTTACGGTTAGGGTGAGGGTTAGATTGAGGTTTAATGTTAGGGTTAGTGTTATTGTTAGGGTTAGGGTGACAGTTGGGGGGGTTATTTTTAGCGTTAGCGTTAGGGTTACGGTGTGGGTGACGTTTAGTGTTAGAATTAGGGTTAGGGTGAGGCTGCGTGTGAGGGTTAGCTTTAGGGTTAGTGTTAGGGTTAGGATGAGGCTTAGGGTGAGGGTGAGGGTTAGAGCTAGGGTTAAGATTAGGATTAGGTTTAGGGTTAGAGTGAGTGTGATGGTTAGGGTTAGGGTTTGGGTTAGCCTTATGTTTAGGCTGAGGGTGAGGGTGAGGGTTAGGTTTAGGGTGAGCGTTAGAGTTAGGGTTAGGGTAAGGTTTAGTGTTAGGTTTAGGGTTAGGATGATGGTGAGGTTTAGGGGTAGAGTTAGGATTAGGGTGAGGTTGAGTGTGAGTGTTAGGGTTAGGGTTAATGTTAGGCTTAGGTTTAGGCTGAGGGTGAGGGTGAGTTTTAGGGTTAAGTTTAGAATGAGGTTTAGGTTTAGGGTTAAGGTTAGAATTAGTGTTATGGTGAGATTAATTGTAGGGTTAGAGTTAGGGTCAGTGTTAGGGTTAGGGTTAGGGTGAGTGTTAGGTTTCGGCTTAGGCTTAGGCATAGTCCGAACATGAGGGTGAAGGTTAGGGTTAGGGTTAGGGTGATTGTTCGGTTTAGGGTTAGTGTTATTGATAGGGTTAGGGTTAGAGTTACGGTGAGGGTGAGGGTGAGGGTGTGGGTGAGGTTTAGGGTTAGGGTTAGGGTGGGGTTTACCGGTAGTGTTAGGGTTATGGTTAGGGTGAGGGTTATGGTTAGGATTATGGTTAGGGTGAGGGCTAATGTGAGGTTGAGGGTTAGGGTTAGGTTTAGGCTTAGGCTTAGGGTTAGTCTGAGGGTGAGGTTGAGGGTGAGGGATAGGGTTAGGGTAATGGTTAGGGTTACAGTTAGGGTGAGGGTAAGGATGAGGGTTAGTGTTAGGCTGAGGTTTAGAGTGAGGGTGATGGTAAGCGTAAAGGTGAGGATTAGGCTGAGGCTAGGGTTAAGATAAGGGTGAGGGTAAGTGTTAGGGTGAGGGTTAGGGTTAGGGTGAGTTTGATGGTTAGGGTGAGGGTTAGACTTAGGGTTATGGTTATTGTTAGGGTTAGGATTAGGGTTACCCTTACAGTGAGTGTGAGTGTAAGGGTTAGGTTTAGGGTGAGGTTAGGGGAGGGTATTGGTTAGAATTTTGGTTAGGTTTAGGATTAGGGTTAGGGTGAAGGCTAGGGTGAGGATGAGAGTTAGGGTTAGGGTTAGAGTTAGGGTTAGAATTAGGGTTAGGGTGAGGGTGAGTGTGTGGGTTAGGGTTAGGTTTAGGGTTAGGCTTAGGGTTAGACTTAGGGTGAGGTTAGGGGTGACTGTTAGGGCTAGGGTGAGGGTTAGGGTGAGGGGTAGGATGAGGATTAAGGTTAGGATTAGGGTTAGGGTGAAGACTAGGGTGAGGTTTAGGGTTAGGGTTAGGGTTAGGGTGAGGGATAGGTTGAGTTTAGGGTTAGGATTAGTGTTATGGTTAGGGTGAGGGTGAGGGCTAGTTTTAGGATGAGGGTTAGGTTTAGCGTGATGGTTAGGGTTAGGGTTACGGTGGGGTCAGGTTTAGGGTTAGGTTGAGGGTTAGAATTAGGTTTAGGGTTAAGTTGAGTGTTAGGGTTAGGATTAGGGTGAGGGTTTGGATGAGGGTTAAGGTTACAATTAGTTTTAAGGTGAGTCCTAGGGTGAGGGTGAGGGTTATTGTTAGGGTTAGGGTGAGGTTTAGGGTTAGGGTTAGGGTTAGGGTTACAGTGAGGGTGAGGGTTATGGTTAGGGTTAGAGTTACACTGAGGGTGAGGTTAAGGATCAGGGTTAGGGTGAGGTTTAGGGTTTGGGTTATGGTTAGGGTGAGGGTGAGGTTTAGGGTTAGAGTTAGGGTTAGGGGGAGGGTTAGGGTGAGTGTTAGAGTTAGGGTTAGGGTTAGGGTTAGGGTGAGTGTTAGATTGAGGTTTAATGCTAGGGTTTGGGTTATGTTTAGGATTAGGTTGACTGTGAGGGTGAGTGTGAGGGTTAGGGTGAGGTTGAGGTTTATGGTTAGGGTTACAGTGAGGGTGAAGGTTAGGGTAAGGGTGAGAGTTAGGGTTAGGGTCAGGGTGAAGTTGAGGGTTAGGATTAGGGTTAGGTTTAGAGGTACAGTGAGGGTGAGGGTGAGGGTGAGTGTAAGGATCAGGGTTAGGGTGAGGTTGAGGGTTAGGGTTATGGTGAAGGTCAGGGTGAGGTTCAGGGTTAGAGTTAGAGTTAGGGGGAGGGTTAGGGTTAGTGTTAGGCTGAGTGTTAGATTGAGGTTTAATATTAGGGTTAGGGTTACGTTTAGGATTAGGTTTACGGTGAGGGTGAGTGTGAGGGTTAGGGTTAGAGTTCGGCTTAGGGTTAGGCTGAGGATATGGTTGGGGATGAGGATTAGGTTTAGAAAGATGGTAAGGTTTATGGTTAGGTTAAAGGTTAGGATGAGGTTTAGGGTGAGGGTGAGTGTTAGGTTTAGGTTTAGGCTTAGGCTTAGGTTTAGGCTGAGGCTGAGGGTGAGGGTGAGGGTAGGGTTAGGGTGATGGTTGGGATTCCCATTAGGGTGAGGGTTAGGATGAGGATTAGGGTTAGGGTGAGGGTTAGTGTGAGGGTGACGGTAAGGTTAAAAGTTATCGTTAGGCTGAGGGTGAGGTTTATGGTAAGTGTGTGGGTTAGGGTTAGGGTGAGGTTGAGGGTTAGGGTTAGCACGATGGTTAGGGTTAGTGTGAGGGTTAGTGTTAAGGTGAGTGTTAGTGTTAGGTTGAGGGTAAGTGTTAGGGTGAGGGTTATTGTTAGGGTGAAAGTTATCCTTAGGATGTAGATTAGGGTTAGGGTTAGGGTTATTGTTAGGTTAGAGTTAGGGTTACGGTGAAGTTGAGGGGGAGGGGGAGTTTGAGGTTTAGGGTTAGGATGAGGTTCAGGTTTAGGGTTAGGGTTAGAGTTAGGGTTAGGGTGATGTTTAGGGTTAGTGTTAGGATTAGGATTAGGCTTAGGCTTAGGCTGAGCATGAGGGTGAGGGTTAAGGTTAGGGTTAGGGTGGGGTTTAGGGATAGGTTAGGGTGAGGGTGAGGTTGAGTGTTAGATATAGGGTTAGGGGGAGGGTTAGGGGGAGGGTTAGGGTTAGTGTTAGAGTGAGGGTAAGTGTTAGGGTGAGGGTTAGGAATAGGGTTAAGGTTATTTTTAGGGTTAGGTTTAGGGTTACGGTTACCTTGAGGGTGAGGATGAGGGTTAGGGTTAGGGTTAGGGTGAGGTTTAGGGTTTGGGTTAGTGTTAGAGTTAGGTTTAGGGTGAGGGTGTGGTTTAGGTTAGAGTTAGGGTTAGGGTAAGGGTTATTGTGAGGGTTAGGGTTAGTGTTCCTTTTTAGGTTAGGGTTAGTGTGAGTGTTAAGGGGAGGGTTAGAGTTAGGGTTAGGATTAGGAATAGAGTTCGGGTGAGGGTGAGGGTTATGTTTAAGGTGAGTATTGGGGTTAGGGTTAGTGTGAGGGTTAAGGTGAGGGTTAGGCTTAGGCTTAGGGTTTGGTTTTGGGCTATGGTGAGGATGAGGGTTAGGGTTAGGGTTAGGGTGAGGGTTAGGTTGAGGGTTTGTCTTAGTGTTAGGGTGGGGATTGGGGTTAGGTTTAAGTTTAATATTAGGTAGAGGGTGAGGCAACTGTGAGGTTAGGGTTAGGGTGAGGGTGAGGTTTAGGGTTAGAGTTAGCGTTAGGGTGAAGGTTAGTGTGAGGGTTAGGGTTAGGGTAAGTGTTACAGTTAGGGTTGGGTGAGGGTGAGTGTGAGGGTCAGTGTTAGTCTTAGGCTTAGGCTTAGGCTTAGGCTGAGCATGAGGGTGAGGGTCAGGTTTAGGGTTAGCATGCGGGTTAGGGTGAGGGTTAGAGTGAATGTGACGGTTAAGTTAGCGTTAGGGTGAGGTTTAGGGTTAGGGTTAGGGTTATGGTGAGGGTGAGAGTTAGGGTTAGGGTTAGGGTTAGGGTGAGGGTGAGGTTTAGGATTAGGGAAAGGGTTAGAGTTACAGTGAGGGTGAAGATGAGGATGAAGGTTAGGATCAGGGTTAGGGTGAGGTTAAGGGTTAGGGTTATGGTTAGGGTGAGTGTGTTGTTTAGGGTTAGATTTATGGTTAGGGGGTGGGTTAGGGTGAGGGTTAGGTTTAGGGTTAGTGTTAGGGTTAGGGTTAGGGTGAGGGTCAGGTTGAGTTATAATGCTAGGATTAGTGTTAGGTATAGGATTAGGTTTACGGTGAGGGTGATTGTGAGGGTTAGGTTTAGGGTTCGGCTTAGGCTTAGGGTTAGGCTGAGGGTATGGGTGGGGATGAGGATTAGGTTTAGAAAGATGGTTAGGGTTATGGTTAGATTAAGGGTTCGGATGAGGGTTAGGGTTAGGATTAGGGTTAGGGTGAGTGTGAGTGTTTGTGTTAGGGTTAGGGTTAGGCTTAGGGTTAGGTTGAGGCTGAGGTTGAGGGTGAGGGTTAGGATTAGGGTGATGGTTGGGGTTACCGTTAAGGTGAGTGTTAGGATGAGGATTAGGGTTAGGCTGAGGGTTAGTTTGAGGCTGAAGGTAAGGGTAAAGGATGAGGTTTAGGCTGAGGGTGAGGGTTAGGGTAAGGGTGAGGGTTAGGGTTAGGGTGAGGGTGAGGGTTAGATTGAGGATTAGTGTTAGGGTTAGTGTGAGGATTAGGGTGAGGATAAGGGTTAGCGTTAGGTTGAGGGCTAGTTTGAGCGTGAGGGTTAGGGTTAGGGTGAGGTTAAGGTTTAGGGTGAGGGTTAGGGTTAGTGTGAGTGTTACAGTTAGGGTCAGGGTTTGTGTTAAGATGAGGGTAAGTGTTAGGGTGAGGGTTAGGTTTAGGGTGAAATTCATGGTTAGGATGAGGGTTAGGGTTATTGTTAGGTTTAGGGTGACGGTTACGGTTACGGTGAGGGTGTGGTTGAGAGTGAGGTTTAGGGTTAGAAAGAGGCTTAGGTTCAGGGTTAGGGTTAGAGTTAGGTTTAGGGTGAGGGTGAGGTTTAGAGTTAGGGTTTGTGTTAGTGTTGGGGTTATGGTGAGGGTTAGGGTTAGTGTTAAGATTAGGCTTAGGCTTAGGCTGAGCATGAGGGTGAGGGTTAGGGTCAGGATTAGGGTGGGGTTTAGGGTTAGGGTTAGGGTGAGGGTGAGGTTGAGTTTGAGGGTTAGGTATAGGTTGAGGGGGAGGGTTAGGGTGAGGGTTATGTTTAGGGTTATTGTTAGGGTTAGGGTTAGGGTTAGGTCTTCGATTAGTGTGAGGGTTAGTGTTAGGTTTAGGGTTACAGTTAGGTTGAGGGTAAGTGATAGGGTGATGGTTTGGGTTAGGGTGAGGGTTATGGTTAGGGTGAGGGTTTGGAATAGGGTTAGGGTTACTGTTAGGGTTAGGTTTAGGGTTAGGGTTAAGGTGAGGGTGAGGATGAGGGTTAAGGTTAGGGTAAGGGTGAGGTTTAGGGTTTGGCTTAGGGTTAGAGTAAGGGTTAGGGTTATGGTTAGGTTGAGGGTGAGGTTTAGGGTGAGAGTTAGGGGGAGGGTTAGGGTTAGGGTGAGGGTTAGGGTTAGTGTAAGTGTGAGGGTTAGGATGAGGGTTAGGGTTAGGATTAGGGTTAGGGTGAGGGCTAGGGTGAGGGTGAGGTTTAGGGTTAGGGTTAGTGTGAGGTTTTAGGTTTAGGGTGAGGGTAAGTGTGTGTTAGGGATAGGTTTAGGGTTAGGCTTAGGGTTAGGCTGAGGGTGGGGGTGAGGTTGAGGGTTAGGTTTAGGGTGATGGTTTGGGTTATCTTAGGGTGAGGTTTAGTGTTGGTGTTAGGGTTAGAGTTAGGGTTAGGGTGAGGTTGAGGTTTAGGAGTAGGTTTAGGGTTAGGGTGAGGTTTAGGCTTAGGATTAGGGTTAGGGTGAGGGCTAGGGTGAGGGTTACGGTGAGGGTTAGGTTTAGGGGTACTGTTAAGTTTACGGGTAGGGTTAGGGTTAGGGTGAGTGTTAGGGTGAGGGTTCGGGTGAGTGTGATGGTAAGCCTAAAGGTGAGGATTAGGCTGAGGCTGAGGGTTAAGATAAGTGTGAGTGTAAGTGTTAGGGTGAGGGTTAGGGTTAGGGTGAGTGTTATGGTTAGGGTGAGGGTTAGATTTACGGTTACGGATATTGTTAGGGTTAGGGTTAGGTTTACCCTTACAATGAGGGTGAGGGATAGGGTTAGGTTTAGGGTGAGGTTTAGGGTTAGGATTATGTTTAGAGTTTGGGTTAGGGTTAGGATTAGGGTTAGGGTGAAGGCTAGGGTGAGGGTGAGGGTTAAGGTTAGGGTTAGGGTTTGGGTTAGGATTAGGGTTAGGGTGAGGGTGAGTGTGTGGGTTCGGGTTAGGTTTAGGGTTAGGCTTAGGGTTAGGCTAAGGGTGAGGTTGATGGTGAGGTTTAGGGTTAGGGTGAGGGTTAGGTTTAGGGTTAGATTGAGGGTGAGTGTGTTGGTTAGGGTTAGGTTTAGGATTAGGCTTAGGGTTAGACTAAGTGTGAGGTTAAGGGTGAGGCTTAGGGTTAGGGTGAGGGTTAGGTTTAGGTTTAGGGTGAGGGTTAGGATGAGGGTTAAGGTTAGGATTAGGGTTAGGTTGAAGGCTAGGGTGACGGTGATGTTTAGGGTTAGGGTTACGGTTAAAGTGAGGGTCAGGATTAGGGTTAGAGTTTTGGTTAGGTTGAGGGATAGGGTGAGGTTTAGGGTTAGGATTAATGTTAGGGTTAGGGTGACGGTGAGGGTTAGTGTTAGGATGTGTGTTAGGTTTAGGGTGAGTGTTAGGGTTAGGGTTACGTTGGTGTCTGGGTTAGTGTTAGGTTGAGGGTTAAAATTAGGTTCAGGGTTAGATTGAGGGTTAGGTTTAGGGTTAGGGTGAGGTTTAGGGTTAGATATAGGGTTAGGGGAGGGTTAGGGTAAGGGTTAGGAATAGGGTTAGTGTTAGGGATTGGGTGAGGGTGAGGGTTAGGTTGAGGTTTATGGTTAGGGTTAGTGTGAGGGTTAGTGTTAGGGTGAGGGTAAGTGTTAGGTTGAGGGTTTGGGTTAGGGTGAGGGTTATGGTTAGGGTGAGGTTTAGCATTAGCTTTAGGGTTATTGTTAGGCTTAGGTTTAGGGTTACGGTTATTGTGAGGGTGAGTGTGAGGGTTAGGGCTAAGGTTAGGGTGAGATTTAGTGTTTGGATTAGGGTTAGAGTTGGTTTTAGGTTGAGTCTGAGAGCTAGCGTTAGGGTTAGGGTTAGTGTAAGAGTTATGTTTAGGGTGAGGGTTAGGGTGAGGGTGAGGGTTAGGCTTAGGTTTAGAATTAGGATTAGGGTAACGTTTAGGGTGAGTGTGAGGTTTAGGGTTCGGGTTAGGGTGAGGGTAAGTGTTAGGGTGAGGGTTAGGTTTAGGGTGAAGGATATGGTTAGGATGAGGGTTAGGGTTAGGGTTATTGTTATTGTAAGGTTTAGGGCTAGGGTTGTGGTTACGGTGAGGGTGAGGGTTAGGATTAGGGTTAAGGTGAGGTTGAGGTTTAGGTTTAGGGTTAGATTTAGGGTTAGGGTGAGGGTTAGGATGAGTGTTAGGGTTAGGGTTAGGGTGAGAGTTAGGTGGAGGTTAAGGATTAGGGATAGGGTTAGGATTAGTGTTAGGGTGAGGGTGAGTGTGTATGTTAGGGTTAATTTTAGGGTTAGGCTTAGGGTTAGGCTGAGGGTGAGGTTGAGGGTGAGGGTTAGGGTTAAGATGAGGGTTAGGTTTAGGGTTAGGGGAAGGTTAGGATGAGGGTTAGGATTAGGATTAGGGTTAGGTTGAGGGCTATGGTGAGGGTGAGGGTGAGGTTTAGGTTTAGGGTTAGAATGAGGTTTAGGGTTAGGGTTAGGGTGAGGGTGAGATTTAGGTTTAGATTTTGTTTTAGGTTGAGGCTGAGGGTGAGTGTTATGGTTAGGGTTTGTGTTAGGGTTAGGGTTAAGGTGAGGGTTAGGGTGAGGGTGAGGGTTAGGGTTAGGGTTAGGATTAGGATTAGCATAATAGGGTGAGTGTGAGGGTTTTGGTTAGGGTTAGTTTTAGGCTTAGGGTTAGGCTGAGTGTGAGGGTGAGGATGAGGGTTAGGGTAAGGGTGAGGGTTAGGGTTCGGGTGAGAGTTTGGGTTCAGGGTCAGTTTAGGATTAGGATGAGATTTAGGGTTACAGTTACGGTCAGCGTGAGGGTTAGGGTTAGGTTGAGGGTTAGGGTTAGGGTGAGGGTTAGGGTGAGGTTAGGATGAGGATTAGGTTTAGCATTAGGGTTAGGGTGAGGGCTAGGGTGAGGATGAGGTTTAGTGTTAGTGTTAGGGTGAGGTTTAGGTTTAGAGTTAGGGTTAGGGTGAGGTTTTGGATGAGGGTTAGGGTAACGATGAGGGTCAGGTTTAGGGTGAGGGTGAAGGTTAGGGCTAGGATTAGGGTTAGGTTGAGGGTGAGTGTTAGGATTAGGGTTAGGGTTAGGTTTAGGGTTAGGTTTAGGGTTACCATTAATGTTATTGTTAAGGTTATGGTTAGAGTTACGGTGAGGGTGAGGGTCAGGGTCAGGGTGAGGTTTAGAGTTAGGGTGAGGTTTAGGGTTAGGGTTAGGGTGAGGGTGAGGTTTAGGGTTAGATTTAGGTTTAGGGGGAGGGTTAGTTCGTGGGTTAGTGTTAGTGTTAGTGTTATGGTAAAGGTTAGGTTGAGGTAAAGGTTTAGGGTTAGGATTGGTTAGGGTGAGGGTGAGTGTGAGGTTTACTGTTAGGGTTAGGCTTAGGCTTAGGGTGAGGCTGAGGGTGAGGGTGGGGCTGAGGATTAGGGTTAAGTTGATGGTTAGGGTTTAGCTTAGGGTGAGGGTTAGGGTTTGGGTTAGTGTTAGAGTTAGGTTTAGGGTGAGGTTGAGGTTTATGGTTAGAGTTAGGGTTAGGGTGAGTGTTAGGTTGAGGGTTAGGGTTAGGGTCATTTTTAGGGTTATGTTTAGGGTGAGATTTAGGGGGAGGGTTAGGGTTAGGGATAGGGTTAAGATTAGGGTTACAGTGAGGGTGAGTGTGTATGTTTGGTTTAGGTTTAGGTTTAGGCTTCAGTTTATACTGAGGTTGAGGTTGAGTGTGAGGGTTAAGGGGAGGGGTAGGTTTAGGGTTAGAGTTGGGGTTAGGGTGAGGGTGAGCATAGGTTTAGGGTTAGTGTTAGAATTAGTGTTAAGGTGAGGGTTAGGGTGAGTGTCCTATTTTGGGTTAGGGTTAGGATTAGGATTAGGATTAGGCTTAGGGTGAGTGTGGGGATTAGGGTTAGGCTTAGGCTTAAGCTTAGGCTGAGGGTGAGGGTGAGGGTGAGGGTTAGGGTTAGGGTGAGGGTTAGGGTTAGGGTTAGGGTGTGAGTTAGGGTTCAGGTTAAGTTTAGGGTTAATGTGAGGGTTAGGGTAAGGGTTACGGTGAGGTTTAGGGTTAGGGTTCGGTTGAACGTTAGGGTTAGTGTTAGGGTTAGGGTGATGATGAGGGTTAGGTTTAGGATTAGGTTAGGGTGAGGGTGTGTGCTAAGATCAGGATTAGGGTTGTGGTTAGGGTTAGGTTTATGTTTAGGATTAGTGTTATTGTTAGGGTTAGAATTAGAGTTAAGGTGAGGGTGATGGTCAGGGTTAGGTTTAGGTTGAGGTTGAGGTTTAGGTTTAGGGGTCGGATTAGGGTTAGGGTGAGGGTGAGGTTTATGGTTAGATTTAGGGTTAGGGGGAGGGTTAGTTCTTAGATTAAGGTTAGGGTTAGTGTTAGGGTTAAGGTTAGGGTGAGGATTAGGTTGAGGTTAAGGGATAGGGGTAGGGGTAAGTTTAGGATTAGGGTTAGGGTGGGGGTGCGTGTGAGGGTTAGGGTTAGGGTTAGGATTATGCTTAGGGTTAGGCTGAGGGTGAGGGTGAGCGTGAGGGTTAGGTTTAGGGTGAGGGTTAGGGTTAGGTTTAGGGTGAGGTTTAGTGTTAGGTTTAGGATTAGGTTCAGGGTGAGGTTTAGGGTTAGAGTTAGGTTTAGGGTGAGGGTGAGTGTGAGGGTTAGGGTTAGGGTTAATGTTCGGCTTAAGTTTAGGCTGAGGGTGAGGGTGAGTGTTAGGGTTAGGGTAAGGATGAGTTTTAGGGTTAGGGTTAGGGTTAGAATTAGTGTTAGGGTGAGAGTGAGGTTTAGGGTAGAGTTAGGGTTAGTGTTAGGGTTAGGGCTAGGGTGAGGGTTAGGGTTAGGCTTAGGCTTAGTCCGAGCAGGAGGGTGAGGGTTAGGGTTAGGGTTATGATGATGGTTTGTGTTAGGGTTAGTGTTATTGATAGGTTTAGGGTTAGAATTACCGTGAGGGTGTGGGTGCGGGTCACAGTTAGGGTTAGGGTTAGGGTGGGGTTTATGGGAAGGGTTAGGGTGAGGGTTAGGGTGAGGTTTCGGGTGAGTGTGATGGTAAGCCTAAAGGTGAGGTTTAGGCTGAGGCTGAGGTTTAAGATAAGGGTGAGTGTGTTAGGTTGAGGGTTATGGTTAGGGTGAGTGTTATGGTTAGGGTAAGGGTTAGAGTTAGGGTTACAGTTATTGTTAGGGTTAGGGTGGGGTTTAGGGTTAGAGTTAGGGTTAGGAGGAGGGTTAGGGTGAACGTTAGAGTTAGGGTTAGTATTAGGGTTAGGGTTAGGGTGAGTGTTAGATTGAGGTTTAATGTTAGGTTTTGGTTTATGTTTAGGATTAGGTTTACGGTGAGGGTGAGTGTGAGGGTTAGGGTGAGGGTGAGGGTTAGATTGAGGATTAGTGTTAGGGTTAGTGTGAGCTTTAGGGTGAGGATGAGGGTTAGGGTAGGTTGTGGGCTATGTTGATGGTGAGGGTTAAGATTAGGGTGAGGTTTAGGGTTAGGGTTATGCTTAGCGTTAGTGTGAGGGTTAGTGCTAGGGGGAGGGTTAGTGTTAGGATGAGGGTAAGTGTTAGGGTGAGGGTTAGGTTTAGGGTGAAGGATATGGTTAGGATGAGGGTTAGGGTTCAGGTTCGCGTTATTTTTAGGGTTAGGGTTAGGCTTACGGTTACGGTGAGGGTGAGAGTGAGGGTTAGTTTTAGGATGAGGTTTAGGTTTAGGGTTAGGGTTAGTGTAAGGGTTAGGGTGAGGGTGAGGTTTAGGGTTGGAGTTAGGTTTAGTGTTATTGTTGGGGTTAGGGTGAGTTTTAGGTTTAGTGTTAGACTTAGGCTTAGGCTTAGGCTTAGGCTGAGCATGAGAGTGAGGGTTAAGGTCAGGGTTAGTGTGCGGTTTAGGGTTAGGGTTAGGGTGAGTGTGAGGTTGAAGGTTAGATATAGGGTTAAGGGGAGGGTTATTGTGTTGGTTAGGGTTAGTGTTAGGGTGAGGGTAAGTGTTAGGGAGAGGGTTAGGAATAGGGTTAAGGTTATTCTTAGGGTTAGGTTTAGGGTTACGGTTACGGTGAGGGTGAGGATGAGGGTTAGGGTTAGGGTTGGGGTGAAGTTTAGGGTTTGGGTTAGTGTTAGAGTTAAGTTTAGGGTGAGGGTGAGGTTTAGGTTAGAGTTAGGGTTAGGGTGAGGGTTAGGTTGAGGGTTAGGTTTAGTGTTCGTGTTAAGGTTAGGGTTAGGGTGAGAGTAGAGGGGAGGGTTAAGGTTAGGGTTAGGGTCAGGATTAGAGTAAGGGTGAGGGTGAGGTTTATGTTTAAGGTGAGTGTTGGGGTTAGCGTTAGAGTGAGGGTTAGCGTGAAGTTTAGGCTTAGGCTTCGAGTTTGGTTATGGGCTATGGTGAGGGTGAGGGTTAGGGTTAGGGTGAGGTTTAGGGTGAGTGTTAGTCTTAGTGTTAGCATTAGGGTTGGGTTTAGGGTTAGGTTTAATATTAGGCAGAGGGTGAAGGTGAGGGTGAGGGTTAGGGGTAGATTTAGGGTTAGGGTGAGGTTTAGAGTTAGGAGTAGGGTTAGGGTGAGGGCTAGAGTGAGGGTGAGGTTTAGGGTTAGGGTTGGGGTGAGGTTTAGAGTTAGGGTTAGGGTTAGAGTTAAGTTTAGGGTGAGGCTGATTGTGAGGTTTAGGGTTAGGGTTAGTGTTAGATTTAGGGATAGGTTGAGGGCTAGGGTGAGGGTGAGGGTTACACTTACCCTTATGATTATTATTAGGGTAAAGGTTAGGGTGAGTGTGAAGGTTAGGATTAGGGTTAGGGTTAGGGTTAGTTTGAGGGTGAGGTTGAGGTTGAGGGTTAGGGTTAGGGTGAGGTTTAGGGTTAGGGTTAGGGTGAGAGTTAGGGTTCTGGTTAAGTTTAAGATTAGTGTGAGGGTTAGGGTTAGGGTTACGGTGAGCATGAGGGTTAGGGTTAGGTTGAGGGTGAGGGTTAGTGTTAGGGTTAGGGGGTGGGTTAGTGTTAGGTTTAGGGTGAGGGTTAAGAGGAGAATTAGGGTTACCATTATGGTTAGGGTGAGGGGTAGGGTGAGGTTGAGGGTTAGGTTTTGTGTTAGGGTGAGCTTTCGGGTTAGGGTTAGGTTTAGTGTGAGGGTTTGGTTGAGGGTTAAGATTAAGTTGAGGGTGAGGTTTCGGGTTAGGGTTAGGGTTAGGGTTAGGGTTATTGTTAGGGATAGGGTTCAGGTTATGGTTATGGTTAAGGTGCAGGTAAAGGGTAGGATTAGGGTAAGGATTAGGATGAGGTTTAGGTTTAGAGTTAGGGTTAGGGTGAGAATAAGGTTTAGGGTTAGATTTTGGGTTAGTGTTAGGGTTAGCGTTAGGGTGATGGTTAGGGTTAGGGTTCGGCTTAGGCTTAGGCCGAGCATGAGGGTGAGGGTTAGGGTTAGGGTGAGTTTTACAGTGATGTTTAGGGTTAGGATTAGGGTTAGGTTGAGGGCTAGGGTGAGGGTTTGGGTGGGCGTTAGGGTTAGGGATAAGGTTAGGTTTAGGATTAGGGTTAGGGTGAGGGTTAGGTTTAGAGTTTTGGTTAGGGTGAGGGTGAGGCTGAGGATTATGGTTAGGTTTAGGGTTAGGGTTAGGTTTAGGGTTAGGTTTAGGGTTATGGTTAGGGTTAAGGTGAGGTTTAGGGTTAGGGTTAGGGTTAGGATTAGGCTTAAGTTTAGGCTGAGGTTGACAGTGGGGGTGAGGATTCGGGTTAGGTTTAGGGTTAGGGTTATTGTTAGTGTTATGGTTAGGGTTAAGTTTGCTGTGAGGATGTGGCTGATGGTGAGGTTTATGGTTAGGTTTAAGGTTAAGGTTAGGGTTAGGGTGAGGCTTAGGGTTAGACTCAGGGTGATGGTGGGGGTTAGGATTAGGGTTAGGGTTAGTGTTAGGGTTATTGTTAGTGCTATGGTTAGGGTTAAGTTTGCGGTGGGGTTGAGGCTGAGGGTGACGATTATGGTTAGGGTTAGGGTTTGGGATAGAGTTAGGGTTATTGTTAGGTATAGAGTTAGAGTTAAAGTGAGGTTGAGGGTGAGTGTGAAGGATAGGGTTACAGTGAGTTTTAGGGTGAGGTTTAGGGTTAGGGTTAGGGTGAGGGTGAGGGTGAGGTTAAGGGTTAGACTTAGGGTTAGGGGGAGGGTTAGGGTGAGGTTTAGGGCTAGGGTTAGTGTTCGGGTTAGAGTGAGGTTTAGGGTTAGGGTTAGGGTGAGGGTGAAGTTTTTAGTGTTAGGCTTAGGGTTAGAGATAGGTTTAGGGTGAGGTTGAGATTTAGGGGTAGAGTTAGGATTTGGGTGAGGGTTAGGTTGAGGGTTAGGGTTAGGGTGAGGGTTAAGCTGGGGGTGACGGTAAGGGTAAAGTTGAGGGTTAGGCCTAGGGTGAAGGTTACAGTAGGGTGAGGGTTAGGTTATGGGTGGGGGGTAGGGTTAGGGTGAGGGTCAGGGTGAGGGTTAGATTGAGGATTAGTGTTAGTGTTAGTGTGAGGTTTAGGGTGAGGATGACCGTTAGGGTTAGGGTGAGGGCTAGGGTGAGGTGAGGATTAGGTTTAGTGTTAGGTTGAGGTTAGGGTTAGTTTGAGGGTTATGGTTAGGGTCAGGGTTAGGGTTAGGGTTAGTTTTAGTGTTAGTGTTAGGGTTAGGGTTAGGTTAAGGTTAGGGTTACGGTTATTGTTAGGCTTAAGGTTAGGATGAGGTTTAGGTTTAGGTTTAGGTTTAGAGTTAGGGTTAGTGTGAGGGTGAGGTTTAGGGTTAGAGTTAGGGTTAGTCTTAGGGTTAGGGTTAGGGTGAGAGTTAGGTTTAGGGTTAGGCTTAGGCTTTGGCTTTGGTTTAGTTAGGCCCAGCATGTGGATGAGGGATAGGGTTAGGGTTAGGGTGAGGGTTAAGGTTAGGGTTAGAGTGAGGATTAGGATGAGGTTTAGGGTTAGGATCAGGGTTAGGCTGAGGGTTAGGGTGAGGGTTAGGATTAGGGATAGTGTTAGGTTTAGGATTAGGTTTAGGGTGAGAGTGAATATGAGGGTTATAATTAGGGTTAGGGTTAGGCTTAGGGTTAGGGTGAAGGTTAGTGTTAGGGTTTGGTTAGGGTGAGGGTGGGCTGAGGATTAGGGTTAGGTTTAGGTTTAGGGTTAGTGTTAGTGTTAGTGTTAGGCTTAGGGTTACAGTGAGGGTTAGGCTTAGGGTTAAGGTTATTGTTAGAGTTAGGGTTAGGGTTACAGTTACAGTGAGGGTGCGGGCGAGGTTTAGCGTTAGGATTATGGTGAGATTTAGTGTTAGGGTTAGGGTTAGAGTTAGGGTTAAGGTGAGGGTGAAGTTTAGGGGTAGAGTCATGGTTAGGGTGAGGGTTAGGGTGAGGGTTAGTGTTAGGGTGAGGGTTAGCGTGGGGGTGACAGTATGGGTAAACGTGAGGGGTAGGATGAGGGTGGGGGTTATCATAAGGGTGAGGGTTAGGGTTAGGGTGAGAGTTAGGGTTAGAGGTAGGTTGAGGATGAGGGTTAGATTGAGGATTAGTGTTAATGATAGTGTGAGGTTTAGGGTGAGGATGATTGTTAGGGTTAGGGTGAGGGCTAGGGTGAGGGTGAGGTTTAGGGTTAGGTTTAGGGTAAGGTTTAGGGTTTGGGTGATGGTTAGGGTTAGTGTCAGTGTTAAACTTAGGGTTAGGGTGAGGGTTAGGATGAGGTTTATGGTTAGGATTAGGGTTAGAGTGAGGGCTAGGATGAGGCTTAGGGTGAGGGTTAGTGTAAGGTATAGGGTTATGTTTAGGATTAGGGTTAGGGTGAAGGTTAGTGTGAGGGTTAGGGTTAGGGTGAGGTGAGCGTTAGGGTTAGGGTTGCAGTAAGGGTTCGGATTAGGGGTAGGGTTAAGCTTAGGGTTAGGCTGAGGGTGAGGGTGGGCGTGAGGATTAGGTTTCGGTTAGGGTTAGGTTTAGGGTTATTGTTAGTGTTATGGTTAGGGTTAATTTGCGGTGAGGGTGAGGCTGAGGGTGAGGGTTATGGTTGGGTTAAGTTTAGTGTTAGGTTTAGTGGTAATGTTAGGTTTAGGGTTAGAGTTACGGTGAGGTTGAGGTGAGGGTGAGGGTTAGGGTAAGGGTGAGTTTTAGGGTGAGGTTTACGGTGAGTGTTAGGGTTAGGGTTAGGGTGAGTGTAAGGGTTAGGTTGAAGGTTAGGCTTAGGTTTAGGGTTAGGATGAGGGTGAGGGTGGGGGTGAGGATTAGGGTAAGGGTGATGGTTCGGGTTAGTGTTAGTGTTATTGTTAGGGTTAGGGTTAGAGTTCCTGTGAGGGTGAGGGTGCGGGAGAGGGTTAGGGTTAGGGTTTGGGTGGGGTTTAGGGTTAGGGTTAGGGTTAGTGTTAGTTTGAGGGTGAGGTTTAGGTTTAGATATATGGTTCAGGAGAGGGTTAGTGTTAGGGTTAGTGTTAGGGTTAGGTTGAGGGTGAGGGTTAGATTGAGGTTTAGAGTTAGGTTTAGGGTTAGTGTGATGGTTAGTGTTAGGGTTAGGATTAGTATTAGGGTCAGGGTAAGTGTTAGGGTGAGGGTTTGGGTTAGTGTGAAGGTTATGTTTAGGGTTAGGGTGAGGTTTAGGTTTTGGGTTAGAGTTAGGTTTAGGGTGAGTGGTAGGTTGAGGGTTAGGGTTAGGGTTAATGTTAGGGTTAGGGTTATGTTGAGAGTAAGGGGGAGGATTAGGGTTAGGGTTAGGGTTCGATTAGGGTTAGGGTGAGGGTGAGTGTGTGTGTTAGGGTTAGGTTTAGGGTTAGGCTTAGTTTTAGGCTCAGGGTGAGGTTGAGGATGAGGGTTAGGGTTAGGGTGAGGGTTAGGCTTCGGGTTAAGTTTAGGGTTAGGGTAAAGGTTATGGTGAGGGTGAGGGTTAGGGTTAGGTTGAAGGTTATGGTTAGCGTGAGGGTGAGGGTGAGGGTTAGCTTTAGGGTTAACGTGAGAGTTAGGATGAGGGTTAGTTTTAGGATTAGGGTTAGAGTGAGGGCTATTGTGTGTGTGAGGTTTAGGGTAAGGGTTAGGGTGAGGTTTAGGGTTACGGTAAGGGTTAGGGTTAGGGTGAGGGTGAGGTTTAGGGTTAGAGTTAGTGTTAGGGTGAGGCTGAGGGTGAGGATTAGGGTTAGGGTTAGTTTTAGATTTAGGGTTAGGATAAGGGTTAGGGTTAGGCTTAGGGTAAGGCTTAGGGTTAGGATTAGGATTAGGGAAAGGTTTCAGGTAAGTCTGAGGGTTTGGGTTAGGTTTAGGGTTAGGCTTTGGGTTAGGCTGAGGGTAAGGGTGAGGGTGAGAGTTAGGGTTAGGGTGAGGTTTAGGGTTAGGGTTAGAGTGAGTGTTAGGGTTAGGTTGAGGGTTAGGCATAGGGTTATGGTGAGGGTTAAGGTTAGGGTTAGGGTGATGGTTAAGATGAGGATTAGCGTTAGGTTTAGAGTTAAGGTGAGGGCTAGGGTGAGGGTGAGGGTTAGGGTTAGGGTTAGGGTGAGGTTTAGAGTTAGGGTTAGGGATAGCGTGAGGGTTAGGATGAGGGTTAGGTTTACGGTGACATGAGGGTTAGGGTTAGGGTGGGGCTTAGGCTTAGGGTTAGGCTGAGGGTGAGGGTGGGGTGAGGATTAGGGTTAGTGTGTTGGTTAGGATTAGGGTTAGGATGAGGGCTATTGTGATGGTGAGGTTTAGGGTAAGGCTTAGGATTAGGCTTAGGTTTAGGCTGAATGTGCAATTGAGGGTGAGGCTTAGGGTTAGGGTGATGTTTAGGTTTAAGTTTAGGGTGAGGGTTAGGATGAGTTTTAGTGTTAGGGTGAGCGTAAGGGTGAGGATGATTGTAAGGGTAAAAGTGAAGTTTAAGCTGAGGGTTAGGGTTAAGATAAGGCTGAGGGTTAGGGTTAGGTTTAGGGTTAGGGTAAGGGTTAGGGTTAGGGTTAGGTTGAGGGTTAGATTGAGTATTAGGGTTAGGGTTAGTGTGAGGTTTAGGGTGAGCATGAGGGTCTGGTTTAGGTTGAGGGTGAGGGTTAGAATTAGGTTTAGGGTGAGGGCTAGGGTGAGGTTTAGGAGTAGGGTGAATGTTAGGGTTAGTTTGAGGCTTAGTGTTAGGGTTAGGGTTAGTGTTAGGGTGAGTGTAAGTTCTAGGGTGAGGATTACCCTTAGGGTGAGGGTTATGGTTAGGGTGAGGGTTAGGGTTAGGGTTAAAGTAATTGTTAGAGTTAGGGTTAGGTTTAAAGTTACGGTGAGAGTGAAGGTGATGGTTAGGTTTAGGGTTAGGGTGAGGTTTAGTGTTAGGTTTAGGGTTACAGTTAGGGTTAGATGAGGGTGAGGTTTAGGGGTAGATTTAGGGTTAGGGTGAGGGATAAGGTGAAGGTGAAGTTTATGGTTAGTGTAGGGTTAGGGTTAGTGTTAGGGTGAAGGTAAGAGTTAGGGTGAGGGTTAGGGTGAGGTTTAGGGTGAGGGTTAGGCTTATGGATAGTGTTAGGTGTAGGATTAGGGTTAGGGTGAGGGTGAGTGTGAGGTTTAGTGTTAGGGTTAAGCTTAGGGATAGGGATAGGGTTTCATTGAGGGTGAGTGTGAGGCTAAGGATAAGGGTTAGGTTGAGTGTTAGGGTTAAGATTATGGTGATGGTTAGAGTTAGGGTTAGGCTTAGGCTGAGGGTGAGGGTGATTGTGGGGGTGCATAATAGGGTTAGGGTTAGGATTAGGTTTATTGTTAGTGTTATGGTTAGGGTTAAGTTTGCTGTGAAGTTGAAGCTGAGGGTGAGGTTTATGTTTAGGATTAGGGTTAGAGTTAGTGATATTGTTAGGGGTAGGGTTAGCGTTCCGATGAGGTTGAGGGGGAGGGGAGGTTTAGGGTTAGGGGGAGGGTTAGGGTGAGATTTAGGGTTAGAGTTAGTGTTAGGGTTAGGGTGAGGGTGAGGTTTAGGGATAGGGTTAGGTGTAGGATTAGGGTTAGGGTGAGGATGAGTATGTGGGTTAGGATGAGGGATAGGCTTTGGCTTAGGGTAAGGATGAGGTTGAGTGTGGGGGTGAAGATTAGGGTTAGGGTGATGGTTCGGGTTAGGCTTAGTGGTATTGTTAGGGTTAGGATTAGAGTTCCCGTGATGGGGAGGGTGCGGGTGAGGGTTAGGGTTAGGGTTAGTGTGGGGTTTACGGTAAGGGTTAGGGTAAGGGTTTGGGTGAGGGTGAGATTTAGGGTGAGATATTGGTTTAGGGGGGGTTAGTGTTAGGGTTAGTGTTAGGGTTAGGGTGAGGGTCAGGTTTAGGTTGAGGTTTTGGGTTGGGGTTAGGGTTAGTTGGAGGGTTAGTGTTAGGGTTATGGTTTGTGTTAGGGTGAGGGTAAGTGTTAGAGTGAGGGTATGGGTTAGGGTGAGGGTTATGGTTTGTGTGCGGGTTAGGATTAGGGTTATGGTTTTTGTTAGGTTTAGGTTTAGGGTTAGGCTTAGGGTTAGGCTGAGGGTGATATTGAGGGTGAGGGTTACTGTTAGGATGAGGGTTAGAGTTAGGGTTAGGGTGATGGTTAGGGTTAGTGTTAGGGTTAGGGTGAGTGTTAGTTTGAGGGTAAATGTTAGGTTGAGGGTTATGGTAAGGGTGAGGGTTAGGGTTAGGGTTAGAGATACTGTTAGATTTAGGTTTAGTGTTAGAGTTAGGGTTAGGGTGAGAGTGAGGTTTAGGGTTAGAGTTAGGCTTAGTGTTAGGGTTAGGGTTAGGGTGAAGGTTAGGGTTAGGACTAGGCTTAGGTTTAGGCTTAGGCTTAGGCCGAGCTTGAGGGTGAGGTTTAGGGTCAGGATGAGGGATAGGGTTAGGGTTAGGGTTAGGGTGAGGTTAAGGATGATGTTTAGGGTTAGGATTAGGGTTAGGATGAGGGCTAGGGTGAGGCTTAGGGTGAAGGTTAGGGTAAGGTATAGGTTGACATTTAGGATTAGGGTTAGGGTGAGGGTGAGTGTGAGGGTTAGGGTTAGGTTTAGGGTGAGGTTAGGTTTAGGGTTAGGGTTATGGTTACAGTGAGGGTTAAGTTTAGGGTTAGGGTTAGGCTTAGGGTTAAGCTGAGGGGGAGGGTGGCGGTGAGGATTAGGGTTAGGGTTAGGTTTAGGGTTATTGTTAGTGTTATGGTTAGGGTTAAGTTTGCGGTGATGGTGAGGCTGAGGGTGAGGGTTATGATTAGGGTTAGGGTTAAGGTAAGGCTTAGGGTTAGGCTGAGGGTGTGGTTGAATGTGAGGGTTAGGTTTAGGGTTAGTGTTAGAGTTAGGTTTAGGTTTAAGGTGAGGTTTAGGTGTGGGTTAGGTTTAGGGTTAGGGTAAGGTTTAGGGTTCGGGTTAGGGTTAGGTTTAGCGTTAGGGTTAGTGTGAGGTTGAGGTTTTGGGTTAGAATTAGGGTTAGGTTGAGGCTGAGGGTGAGGGTCAGGTTTACATTTAGGCTTAGGATTAGGCTTAGGCTTAGGCCGAGCATGAGGGTGAGGTTTAGGGTTAGGGTTAGTGTTAGGGTTAGGGTTAGGTGAGTGTTACGGTGAGTGTAAAGGGTTAGTGTTAAGGTTAGGTTTAGCCTTAGGTTTAGGCTGAGGGTGAGGGTGAGGGTGAGGTTGAGTTTTAGAGTTAGTGTTAGGGTTAGGGTTAGGGTTAGGGTGAGGGTCAAGTTTACGGTTAGGCTTAGGATTAGGCTGAGGCTTAGGCCAAGCATGAGGGTGAGGTTTAGGGTTAGGGTGAGGGTTAGGGTGGGGTTGTCGGTAAGGTTAAACATGAGGGTTAGGCTGACGGTGAGGGTTACTGTAAGTGAGGGTTAGCATTAGGGTGAGGTTTAGGGTGAGGGGTAGAGTGAGGGTGAGGGTTACATTGAAGATTAATATTAGGGTTAGGGTGAGGTTTAGGGGGAGGATGAGGGTTAGGGTTATGGTGAGGGCTAGGTTTAAGGATAGGGTTAGCTTTAGGGTTAGGGTGATGGTTAGGGTTAGTGTGAGGGTCAGTGTTAGTGTTAGGGTTTGTGTGAGGGTGAGGGTAAGTGTTAGGGTGACGGTGAGGGTTAGGGTGAGGGTTATTTTTAGTGTTATGATTACGGTTAAGTTTGTGGTGAAGGTGAGGCTGAGGGTGAGGGTGAGGGTTAGGTTTATTGTTAAGGTTAGGTTTAGGGTTAGGATTAGTGTTATTGTTAAAGTTAGGGTTAGAATTAGGGTGAGGGTGGGGGTGAGGGTTAGGGTTAGGGTTAGGGTGAGTTTTAGGTTTAGGGTTAGGGTTAGTGTGAGGGTTAGTTTTTGGGTTAGGGTTAGTGTTAGGTTAAGGTAAGTGTTAAGGTGAGGGTCAGGGTTAGGGTGAGGGCTATGGTGAGGGTGAGGGTGAGGGTTAGGGTTAGGCTTAGGCTTAGGGTTAGACTGAGGCTGAGGTTGAGGTTGAGGGTTAGGGTTAGTGTGATGGTTAGGGTTACGGTTAGGGTGAGGGTTAGAATGTGGGTTAGGGTTAGGGTGAGGTTTAGGGTGAGGGTGACAGTAAGGGTAAAGGTGAGGGTTAGGGTTAGGATGAGGTTTAGGGTTAGAATTAGTGTTAGGATGAGGGCAAGGGCGAGGGTGAGGTTTAGGGTTAGCATTATGTAGAGGTTTAGGATTAGGGTTAGTTTTAGGGTTAGGCTGAGGTTTAGGGTTAGAGTTACGGTGAGGGTGAGGGTGAGGGTTAGGGTTAGGGTTAGGGTGAGGATGAGGGTTAGATTTAGTGTTAGGGTTAGGATTTTTGTTAGTGTTATCGTTAAGGTTAATTTTACATTGTGGTTGAGGCTGAGGGTGAGGGTTAGGGTTAGGGTTAGTTTGAGGTTTAGGGTTAGGGTTAGGGTTAGTGTTAAGGTGAGGGGTTGGGTTAGGGTGAGGGTTATTGTGAGGGTGAGGGTTAGTGTTAGGTTTAGGGTTTGTGTTATTGTTAGGGTTAGGGTTAGAGTTACTGTGAGGATGAGGGTGAAGGTGAGTGTGAAGTTTAGGGTTAGGCTTAGCCGTAGTCTTAGGCTTAGGCCGAGCGTGAGGATGAGGGTAAGGGTTAGGGTTAGGGTGATTGTTAGGGTTTTAGGGTTAGGGTGAGGTTTAGGTTTAGGATTAGGGCTACGGTGAGGGCTAGGGTGAGGGTGAGGGTTAGGGTTAGCCTTAGGTTGAGGTTTAGGGTTAGGGTTAGTTTTAGGGTTAGGGTGAGTGTTAAGGTGACAGTTACGGTGAGGGTGAGGGTTAGGGTTAGGTTGAAGGTTACGGTGAGGGTTAGGGTGAGGTTTAGTGTTAGGGTTAGGGTTAGGGTTAGGTTAGGATTAGGGTTAGGGTTATTGTTAGGGTTAAGGTTAGGATGAGGTTTAGGTTTAGGTTTAGTGTTAGAGTTAGAGTTAGTGTGAGGGTGAGGTTTAGGTTTAGAGTTAGTGTTACGGGGAGGGTTATGGGGAGGGTTAGGGTTAGGGTTAGTGTTAGGGTTAATGTTAGGGTGAGGGTTAGGTTGAGGTTTAGTGTTAGTGTTAGGGTTGGGTTTAGGATTAAGGTTATGGTGAGGCTGAGTGTGTGGGTTAGGGTTAGGATTAGGTTTAGGCTTAGGGTTAGGCTGAGGGTGAGGGTGGGGTTGAGGATTAAGTTAAGGGTGATGGTTAGGGTTAGGGTTAGGGTTAGGATTAGGGTTAGGGTGATGTCTAGGTTGAGGGTTAGGGTTAGGGTTAGGCTTAGGGTTACAGTCAGGGTGAGGGTTAGGATGAGGGTTAGGCTTAGGGTGAGGGTTAGGGTGAGGGTAACATTAATGGTGAAAGTGAGAGTTAGGCTGAGAGTGAGGATTAAGGTAAGGGTGAGCGTTAGAGTTAGGGTGAGGGTTAGGGTTAGGGTTAAGGTGAGGGTGAGGTTTATATTGAGGATTAGTTTTAGGGTTAGTGTGAGGTTTAGGGTGAGGATGAGGTTTAGGGTGAGCGCTAGGGTGAGGGTTACTGTGAGGGTTATTGTTAGGTTTAGGATTAGGTGTAGGTTGAGGGTCATTGTGAGGGTTAGGGTTAGGGTTAGGGTTAGGCTTAGGTTTAGAGTGAGGGTTAGGATTAGGGTTTGGTTTAGGGTGAGGGGGGGTTAGGGTTAGGGTTAGGGTGAGTATGAGGGTGAGGTTAGGGTTAGGGTTAGTGTGAGTGTTAGGGTTACAGTGAGGGTTATGGTTAGGGTGAGGGTTAGGGTTAGGTTTAGGGTGAGGGTGAGGGCTAGTGTGAGGGTGAGGTTTAGGGTTAGGGTGAGGATGAGGTTTAGGGTGAGGGTGAGGATTTGTGTTAGTGTTACCGTGAGGTTTAGGGTTATGGTTACGGTTAGGGTTAGGGCGAGTGTGAGGTTTAGGCTTAGATATAGGGTTAGGGTGAGGGTTAGGGTGAGGTTAAGGGTTAGTGTGAGGGTTAGGGGTAGGGGTAGGGTGAGGGTTAGCGTTAGGGTGAGTGTTAGGGTTAGGATTATGTTTAGGGTATGTGCTAGGTTGAGTGGTAGGTTTAGGGCCAGGGTGAAGTTGACGGTTAGGGTTAGGGTTAGCGTGCGGTTTAGGTTTAGGGTGATGGTTAGCATTAGTGTGAGGGTTAGTGTTAGTGTTAGTGTTAGGGTGAGGGTAAGTGTTAGGATAAGTTTTAGGTTTAGGGTAAGGTTTAGCATTAGGCTTATGGTTAGGGTTAGGGTGTGGGTGAGGTTTAGGGTTAGAGTTAGGGTTAGGGTGAATGTTAGGGTTAGAGTTAGTGTTAGGGTTATGGTGAGGTTTAGGGTTTGGTTTAGGGTTAGAGTTAGGGTTAGGGTGAGGGTGAGATTTAGGGTTAGAGTTAGGGTTAGGGTGAGGTTTAGGTTGAGGGTTAGGGTTAGGCTTAGAGTTAGGGTTAGGGTGAGGGTGAGAGTTAGGGGGAGGGTTAGGGTTAGGGTTAGTGTTAGGGTTAGGATTAGGGTTTGGGTAAGGTTGAGTGTGCGTGTTAGGGTTAGGTTTAGGGTGACGTTGAAGGTGAGGGTTAGGGTTAGGGTTAGTGTTAGGGTTAGGATTAGGTTTAGGGTGAGAGTTAGGGTGAGGGTGAGGGATAGGGTTAGGGTTAGGATTAAAATTAGGGTTAGGGTTAGGTTTAGTGTGAGGGTTAGTGTTAGGGTTAGTGTTAGGCTTAAGGTTAGGCTGAGCATGAGGGTGAGGGTGAGGGTTAGTGTTAGGGTGAGGGTTAGGATTAGGGTGAGGTTTAGTGTTAGGGTTAGGGTTAGAGTTAGGGTTAGTGTTATTGTTAGGTTTAAGGTGAGAGTTAGGGGGAGGGTTAGGGTTAGGGTTAGGTTTAGGGTTCAGGTTAGGGTTAGCTTTAGCGTTAGTGTTAGGGTGAGGTTGAGGTTTTGGGTTAGAATTAGGGTTAGGGTGAGGCTGAGCATGAGGATTAGGGTTAGGGTTAGTGTTAGGGTTAGGGTTAGGGTGAGTGTTAGGGTGAGTGTGAGGGTTAGTGTTAAGGTTAGGTTTAGCCTTAGGTTTAGGCTGAGGGTGAGGTTGAGGTTTAGAGTTAGTGTTAGTGTTAGGGTTAGGGTTAGCGTGAGGGTCAGGTTTACGGTTAGGCTTAGGATTGGGCTTAGGCTTAGGCCGAGCATGAGGGTGAGGTTTAGGGTTAGGGTGAGGGTTAGGGTGTGGGTGACGGTAAGGGTAAAAGTGAGGGTTAGGCTGACGGTGAGGGTTACTCTAAGGGTGAGGGTTAGCATTAGGGTGAGGTTTAGGATTAGGGGTAGAGTGAGGGTGAAGGTTACATTGAAGATTAGTGTTAGGGTTAGGGTGAGGTTTAGGGGGAGGATGAGGGTTAGGGTTAGGTTGAGGGCTAGGGTGAGGGCTAGGTTTAAGTTTAGGGTTAGCTTTAGGGTTAGGGTGATGGTTAGAGTTAGTGTGAGCGTCAGTGTTAGTGTTAGGGTTTGTGTTAGGGTGAGGGTTAAGGTTAGGGTGAGGTTATGGTGAGGGTGAGGGTGAAGGTTAGGATTAGGATTAGGATAAGGTTTAAGTTTAAGTTTAGGGTTAGAGTTAGGGTTATGGTGAGTGTGAGGTTTATGTTTAGAGTTAGGGTTAGTGTTAGGGTTAGGGTTAGAGTTAGGATTAAGGTTAGGGTGAGGGTGAGTGTGAGGGTTAGGGTTTGGGTTAGGCTTATGCTGAGGGTGAGGATGGGGGTGAGGATTAGGGTTAGGGTGATGGTTAGGGTTAGGGTTAGGTTGAGGGTTAGGATGAGCGTTAGATTTAGGGTGAGGGTTAGGGTGAGGGTGAAAGTAAGTGTAAGGGTGAGGGTTAGGGTAAGGGTGAGCGTTAAGATAAGTGTGAGGCTTAGGGTTAGGGTTAGGCTTAATGTAAGGGATCGGGTTAAGGTTAGGGTTTGGGTTAGATTGAGGATTAGGTTTAGGGTTAGTGTGAGGTTTAGCATGAGGATTAGGATTAGGGTAGGGTGAGGGTGTGGGTTAGAATTAGGGTTAGGGTGAAGACTAGAGTGAGGGTAAGGTTTAGGGTTAGGTTTAGGGTTAGGATGAGGTTTAGGATTAGGATGAGAGTTAGGGTTAGTGTGAGGGTTAGTTTTAGGGTTAGGGTTGGTGTTAGGGTGAGGTTAAGTGTTCGGTTGAGGGTTAGGTTTAGGGTGAGTGTTATGGATAGTGTTAAGGTTAGGGTTATGGTTACGTTGAGTTTGAGGGTGAGGGTTAGGGTTAGGGTGAGGTTTAGTGTTCGTGTTAGGGTTAGGGTTAGTGTTAGGGTGAGGTTTAGGGTTAGGATGATGGTTAGGGTTAGTGTGAGGGTTAGTGTTAGTGTTAGGGTTAGTGTTAGGGTGAGGGTTAGTGTTAGGGTGAGGGTTATGATTAGGGTGAGGTTCAGGATTAGGGTTAAGTTTATTGTTAGGGTTAGGGTTAGGGTTAGGGTTACGGTGAGGGTAAGGCTGAGGGTTAGGTTTGGGTTAGAATGAGGTTTAGGTTTAGGGTTAGGCTTAGAGTTAGGGTTAGGGTGAGGGTGAGGTTTAGGGTTGGAGTTAGGGCTAGTGTTAGGGTGAGGGTTAGGGTTAGGGTTACGGTGAGGGTAATGCTGAGGGTTAGGTTTGGGTTAGAATGAGGTTTAGGTTTAGGGTTAGGCTTAGAGTTAGGGTTAGGGTGAGGGTGAGGTTTAGGGTTGGAGTTAGGGTTAGTGTTAGGGTGAGGGTTAGGGTGAAGGTTAGGGTTAGGGTGAGGGTTAGGATGAGGCTTAGCGTTAGGATTAGGTTTAGGTTTAGGGCGAGGGTGAGGGTGAGTGTTAGGTTTAGGCTTAGGCTTAGGCTTAGGGTTAGGCTTAGGTTGAGGGTGAAGTTGAGGGCTTGTGTTAGGGTGATGGATAGGGTTAGGGTTCGAATGAGTGTTAGGATGAGTGTTATGGTTAGGGCGAGTGTTAGGATGAGTGTGACGGTAAGAATAAAGGTCAGGGTTAGGCTGAGGGTGAGTGTTCCCTTAAGGGTGAGAGTTAGGATTAGGGTGAGGGTTAGGGTAAGGGTTAGGGTGAGGTTTAGGGTGAGGGTGAGGGTTAGATTGAGGATCAGTTTTGGGGTTTGTGTGAGGTTTAGGGTGAGGATGAGGGTTAGGTTTAGGTTGAGGGTTAGGGTTAGAATTAGGGTTAGGGTGAGGGCTAGGGAGAGGCTGAGGGTTAGGGTTAGGTTTAAGGTGAGGTTTAGGGTTAGGGTGAGAGTTAGGGTTACTGTGAGGGTTAGTGTTAGAGTTAGAGTTAATGTTAGGGTGAGGGTAAGTGTTAGGGTGAGGCTTAGGGTTAGGGTGAGGGTTATGGTTAGGGTGAGGGTTAAGGTTAGGTTTAGGGTGATTGTTAAGTTTAGAGTTAGGGTTACAGTGACGGTGAGGGTGAGGGTTAGGGTTAGAATGAGGTTTAGGGTTAGGGTTAGGGTTAGAGTTAGGGTGAGGGTGAGGGTGAGGTTTAGGGTTAGAGTTAGGGTGCAAGTGAGGGTTAGGATGAGGGTGCGGGTGAGGTTTATTGTTAGGTTTAGGGTTAGGGTGAGGCTTAGGGTTAGGGTGAGAGTTAGGGTTAGTGTGAGGGTTAATGTTAGGGTTAGGGTTTGTGTTAGGGTGAGGTTAAGTGTTAGGTTGAGGGTTAGGTTTTGGGTGAGTGTTATGGATAGTGTTAAGGTTTGGGCTACGGTTACGTAGAGTGTGATTTTGAGGGTTAGGGTTAGGGTGAGGTTTAGGTTTCGGGTTAGGGTTAGGTTTAGCATTAGGGTTAGGGTGAGGTTGAGGTTTTGGGTTAGAATTAGGGTTAGGGTGAGGCTGAGGGTGTGGATTAGGGTTAGGGTTAGTGTTAGGGTTAGGGTTAGGATGAGTGTTAGAGTGAGTGTGAGGGTTAGTTTTAAGGTTAGGTTGAGCCTTAGGTTTAGGCTGAGGGTGAGGGTGAGGGTGAGGTTGAGGTTTAGAGTTAGTGTTAGTGTTACGGTAAGGGTTAGGGCGAGGGTCAGGTTTACAGTTAGGCTTCGGATTAGGCTTAGGCTTAGGCCGAGCATGAGGATGAGGTTTAAGGTTAGGGTGAGGGTTAGGGTGGGGTTGACGATAAGGGTAAACGTGAGGGTTAGGCTGACGGTGAGGGTGACTGTAAGGGTGAGGGTTAGCATTAGGGTGAGCTTAAGGGTATTGGTAGAGTGAGGGTGAGGGTTAGATTGAGGATTAGTGTTAGGGTTAGGGTGAGGGTTAGGGTAGGGGTGACGGTAAGGGTACATGTTAGGGTTAGGCTGAGCGTGAGGGTTACTGTAAGGGTGAGGGTTAGCGTTAGGGTGAGGTTTATGATTAGGTGTAGAGTGAGGGTGAGGGTTAGATTGAGGATTAGTGTTAGGGTTAGGGTGAGTTTTAAGGGGAGGATGAGGGTTAGGGTTAGGGTGAGGGCTAGGGTGAGGGGTCGGGTTAAGGTTAGGTGTAGCTTTAGGGTTAGGGTGATGGTTAAGGTTAGTGTGAGGGTCAGTGTTAGTGTTAGGGTTTGGGTTAAGGTGAGGGTAAGTGTTAGGGTGAGGGTTAGGGTTAGTGTGAGGTTTACGTTGAGGGTGAGGTTAAAGGTTAGGATTAGGATTAGGATGAGGTTTAAGTTTAGGTTTAGGGTTAGAGTTAGGATTAGGGTGAGAGTGAGGTTTATGTTTAGAGTTAGGGTTAGTGTTAGGTTTCGGGTTAGGGTGAGGGTCAGGTTTACGGTTAGGCTTAGGCTTAGGCTTAGGCTTAGGCCGAGCATAAGGGTGAGGTTAGGTTTAGGGTTTGGGTGAGTGTTAGGATGAGGTTTAGGGAAAGGATTAGGGTTAGGGTGAGGGTTAGGGTTAGGATTAGGGTTAGGGTGAGGGCTAGGGTGAGGATGAGGGTTAGGGTTAGTGTGATGGTTAGGTTTACGGTTAGGGTGAGGGTTAGAATGTGGGTTAGGCTTAGGTTGAGGGTTAGGATGAGGATTAGGGTTAGGGTTAGGCTGTGGGTGAGGGTTAGATTGAGTATTAGTGTTAGGGTTAGTGTGAGGTTTAGGGTGAGGATGAGGGTTAGGGTTAGTGTGAGGGCTAGGCTGAGGTTGAGGTTTAGGTATAGGGTTAGGTTGAGGTTTAGGGTTAAGGTGATGGTTAGGGTTAGTGTGAAGGTTCGTGTTAGTATTAGGGTGAGTTTTAGAGTGAGGTTTAGCATTAGGGGGAGGGTTATGTTTAGGGTTACTGTTAGGGTTAGGGTTAGGGTTATTGTTAGGGTTAGGGTTACTGTTAAGGTGAGGGTGACGGTTAGGGTTAGGGTTAGGGTGAGGTTTAGGTTTATGGTCAGGTTTAGAGTTAGGGTTAGGGAGAGGGTGAGGTTTAGGTTTAGGGTTAGGGTTAGTGGGAGGGTTAGGGTGAGGGTTCGGGTGAGTGTTTGTGTTAGGATTAGGGTTAAGGTGAGGGTGATTGTGAGGGTTAGGGTAGTCTTAGGATTAATGTTAGGCTGAGGGTGAGGGTGAGGGTGAGGGTTAGGGTTAGCTTGAGGGTTAGGGTTAGGGTTAGGTTGAGGGTTAGGGTTATTGTTAGGGTGAGGGTTAGGATGAGGTTTAGGGTTTGGATTAGGGTTAGGATGAGGGCAAGGGTGAGGGTGAGGTTTAGGGTTAGCATTATGGTGAGGTTTTGGATTAGTGTTGGGTTTAGGGTTTGGGTGAGGGTTAGGGTTAGTGTTATGGTGAGTGTGAGGGTTAGGGTTAGGTTGAGGTTTAGGGTTAAGTTTAGGGTGAGGGTTAGTGTTAGTGTTAATGTTAGAGTTAGTGTTATTATTAAGGTTAGGGTTAGAGTTACGGTGAGTTGGTGGGTAAGGGTGAGGGTTAGGGTTAGGGTGAGGTTTAGGGTGAGGTTTAAGGTTAGGGTCAGGGTTAGGGTGAGGGTGAGGTTTAGGGTTAGAATTAGGGTTAGGGGGAGGGTTAGGGTGAGGTTGAGGGTTAGGGTTAGTGTTAGGGTTAGGGTGATGGTGAGGGTTAGTTTGAGGTTTAGAGATAAGTTTAGGATTAGGATTAGGGTTAGGTTGAGTGTGACTGTGAGTGTTAGGGTGAGGGTTAGGCTTAGGCTTAGGTTTAGGCTGATGGTGAGGGTAGAGGTGAGGATTAGGTTTATGGTGATGGTTAGGTTTAGGGTTAGTGTTATTGTTAGGTTTAGGGTTACAATTATGTTGAAGTTGATGGTGCGGGTGAGGATTAGTTTTAGGGTTAGGGTGGTGTTTAGGGTTAAGGTTAGGGTTAGGGTGAGGGTGAGGTTTATGGTTAGATATTGGGTTAGGGGGAGAGGGATAGTGAGGTTTAGGGCTAGGGTTAGTGTTAGGGTTAGGGTGAGGGTCAGGGTTAGTTTGAGTTTTAGGGTTAGGGTTAGGGTTAATGTGAGGGTTAGCTTTAGGGTTAGGGTTAGTGTTAGGGTGATTGTAAGTGTTAGGTTGAGGGTTTGGGTTAGGGTGAGTGTTATGGTTAGGGTGAGGGTTAGGATTAGGGTTAGGGTTATTGTTAGGGTTAGGTTTAGGGTTACAGTTACGCTGAGGGTGATGGTGATGGTTAGCTTTAGGGTTAGGGTGAGGTTTAGGCTTTGGGTTAGGTTTAGAGTTAGGTTTAGGGTGAGGGTGAGTTTTAGGGGTAGAGTTAGGGTTAGGGTTAGGTTTAGGTTGAGGGTTAGGGTTATGGTTAGGGTTAGGGTGAGGGTGAGGGTGAGTGTGAGGTTTAGGGTTAGTGTTAGGGTGAGGGTTAGTGTGAGGATTAGGGTTAGGCTTAGTGTTATTGTTAGGGTTAGGGTTAGGGTGAGGGTGAGGTTTAGGTTTATAGCTAGGGTTAGGGTGAGGGTGAGGGTGAGGGTTAGGGTTAGGGTTAGTGTTGGAATTAGGGTTAGAGTGGGTGTTAGGATGAGGGTGAGGGTTAGGCTTAGGGTTAGGAGGAGGGTAAGTGTTAGGGTGAGGGTTAGGGTCAGTGTGATGGATATGGTTAAGATGAGCGTTAGCGTTAGGGTTAGGGTTATTGTTAGGGTTAGGGTTAGTGTTATTGTTAGGGTAAGGTTTATATTTATGGTTAAGGTGAGGGTGAGGGTTTGGTTTATGGTTAAGGTGAGGTTTAGAGTTTGGGTTAGGGTTAGAGTTATGGTTAGGGTTAGGGTGAGGTTTAGGGTTAGAGTCAAAGTTAGGTTGAGGGTTAGGTTGAGGGTTAGGGTTAGGGTTAGTGTTAGGGTTAGGGTTAGGGTGAGATTTAGGGGGAGGGATAGGGTTAAGGTTAGGCTTACCCTTAGGGTTAGGCTGAGGGTGCGTGTGTGTGTTAGGGTTAGATTTAAGGTTAGGTTTAGGCTTAGGCTGAGGGTGAGGTTGAGGGTGAGAACGCTAGGGTTAAAGTGAGGGTTATGCTTAGGTTTAGAGGGAGGGTTAGGATGAGGTTTATGGTTAGGATTAGGGTTAAGGTGAGGGCTAGGGTGATGTTGAGGTTTAGGTTTAGGGTTAGGGTGAGGTTTAGGGTTAGGTTTAAGGTTAGGGTCAGGGTGACCTTTAGGTTTAGAGTTAGGGATAGTGTGAGGCTGAGGGTGTGGGTTAGGTTTAGGTTTAATGTTAGGGTTAGGGTTAAGGTGAGAGTTAGGGTGAGGGTGAGGGTTAGGGTTAGGTTCAGCATTAGGATTAGGGTTAGGGTTAGGGTGAGTGTGAGGGGTAGGGTTAGGGTTAGGCTTAGGCTTAGGCTGAGGGTGAGGGTGAGTGTGAAGTTTAGGGTTAGGGTGAGGGTGAGGGTTAGGGTTAGGGTGAGGGTTAAGTTTCGGATTAGAGGGAGGGTTAGGATGAGGGTTAGGGTTAGGATTAGTGTTAGGGGGAGGGCTAGGGTGAGGGTGAGGTTTATGGTGATGATTAGGGTGAGTTTTAGGGTTAGGGTTAGAGTGAGGGTGAGATTTAGGGTTACAGTTAGGGTTAGGGTGTGTCTGAGGGTGAGGGTTAGGTTTAGGGTTAGTGTTAGGGTTAGGGTTAAGATGAGTGATAGGGTGAGGGTGAGGTTTAGGCTTAGGGTTAGTATTAGAATTAGGGTTAGAGTTAGGGTGAGTGTGAAGTTTAGTGTTAGGGTTAGGCTTAGGCTTAGGCTGAGGCTGAGAGTGAGGGTTAGGCTTAGGGTGATTGTTAGGGATAGGGTTAGGGTGAGAGTTAGGGTTAGTGTTAAGTTTAGGGTTAGGGTGAGGGGTACGGTAAGGGTTTTGTGAGGGGGATGGTTAGGGTTAGGGTTAGTGTTAGGGTGAGGATTAGGGTTAGTATTAGCGTTAGGGTGAGGGCTAGGGTGAGGATGAGGTTTAGGGTTAGGGTTATGGTGAGGTTTATCGTTAGGGTTAGGTTTAGGGTGAGATTGAGGTTTAGGGTTAGAGTTAGGTTTAGGGTGAGGCTGATTGTGAGGGTTTGGGTTAGGGTTATTTTTAGATTTAAGGTTTGGGTGAGGTTTAGGGTAAGGGTGAGTGTTAGGCTTAGAGTTAGGATTAGAATTAATGTTAGTGTTAAACTGAGGGTGAGGGTTAGGTTTAGGATGTGGTGTAGGGTTAGGATTAGGTTTAGGGTGAGCACTAGGGTGAGGGTTACTGTGAGGGTTAGGTTTAGGTTTAGGATTAGGTTTAGGTTGAGGGTGAGTGTGAGGATTAGGGTTAGGGTTAGGGTTAGGCTTAGGGTTAGGGTGAGCACTAGGGTGAGGGTTACTGTGAGGGTTAGGTTTAGGTTTAGGATTAGGTTTAGGTTGAGGGTGAGTGTGAGGATTAGGGTTAGGGTTAGGGTTAGGCTTAGGGTTAGGGTGAGAGTTAAGGTTATGGTTAGGTTTAGGTGTAGGGTTAGGGTTAGGGTTAGGGTGAGGGTTAGTGTGAGGGTGACGTTTAGTGTTAGGGTGAGGGTGAGGTTTGGGTGAGGGTGAGGTTTAGGGTTAGGGTTCGGGTGAATTTTAGGGTTATGGTTAGTGTTAGGGTTAGGGCAAGTGTGAGGTTTAGGGTTAGAGTTAGGGTTAGTGTGAGGGTTAGGGTGAGGTTTAGGGTTAGTGTGAGGGTCAGGGGTAGGGTTAGGTTGAAGGTTAGCATTTGAGTGAGGGTTAGGGTTAGGTTTAGGTTTAGAGTGAGGGTTAGGGTGAGCGTTAGGGTTAGGATTCGGATTAGGGTATGTGCTAGGGTGAGTGTTAGTGTTAGGGTTAGTGTTATGTTGAGGGTTAGGGTTAGGGTTAGTGTTAGGTTTAGGGTTGGGGTTAGGGTTAGGATTGGGGTTAAGATGAAAGTGAGTGTGAGGGTTAGGGTTAGTGTTAGCCTTAGGATTAGGCTGAGGCTGAGGGTGACGTGAGGGTTAGATTAAGGGTGAGGGTTAGGTTTAGGCTTAGAGTGAGGGTTAGTGTGAGTGTTAGGGTTAGGATTAGAGTTAGGGTATGTGCTAGGGTGAGGGTTTGGGTTAGGGTTAGGCTGAGCGTGAGGGTGGCCATAAGGATTAGGTTTAGAGTGATGGTTCAGGTTATCGTTAGTTTGAGGGTTAGGATGAGGGTTAGGGTTAGGATTAGGGTTAGGGTGAGGGCTAGGCTGAGTGTGAGGTTAAGGGATAGGTTTAGGCCTAGGCTTAAGTTAGGCTGAGGCTGAAGGTGAGGGTGAGGTTTAGGGTTATTGTGATGGATAGGGTTATGGTTAGGGTCACGTTTAGGATGAGGGTTTGGATTAAGGTGAGGGTTAGGATGAGGGTGACAGTAAGAGTAAAGGTGAGGGTTAGGCTGAGGGTGAGGGTGCGGGTTAGATTGAGGATTAGTTTTAGGGTTAGTGTGAGGTTTAGTGTGAGAGTGAGGGTTAGGGTCAGTGTGAGGTCCAGGGTGATGTTGAGGGTTAGGATTAGTGTTAGGGTGAGGTTTAGGTTTAAGGTGATGGTTAGCGTTAGTGTGAGGGTTAGTGTTAGTATTAGTGTTAGGGTGAGGGTAAGTTTCAGGGTAAGGTTTAGGTTTAGGGTGACGTTTAGCATTAGGCTTAGTGTTAGGGTTAGGGTGAGGGTGAGGTTTAGGGTTAGAGTTAGGGTTAGGATGAATGTTAGCGTTAAGCTTAGGGTTAAGGTTAGGGTGAGGTTTAGGGTTTGGTTTAGGGTTAGAGTTAGGGTTAGGGTGAGGGTGAGATTTAGGGTTAGAATTAGGGTTAGGGTGAGGGTTAGGTTGAGGGTTAGGGTTAAGCTTAGTCTTAGGGTTAGGGTGAGGGTGAGAGTTAGGGGGAGGGTTAGGGTTACGGCTAGGGTTAGGATTAGGGTTAGGGTGAGGGTGACTGTGAGGGATTTGGTTAGGGTTAGTCTTTGGCTTAGGGTTAGGCTGAGGGTGAGGGTGGGGATAAGGATGAGGTTTAGAGTGATGCTTCAGGTTATCGTTAGGTTGAGGGTTAGGATGAAGGTTACGGTCAGGATTAGGGTTAGGGTGAGGGCTAGTGTGAGTGTGAGGTTTAGGGATAGTGAGGGTGAGGGTTAGAGTTAGTGTGATGGTTAGGGTTATGGTTAGGTTGAGGTTTAGGATGAGGTTTAAGGTGAGGGTTAGGATGAGAATGACAGTAAGAGAAAAGGTGAGGGTTAGGCCGAGGGTGAGGGTTATTGTAAGGGTGAGGGTTCGGTTTAGTTTTAGGGTGAGGGTGAGGGTTAGATTGAGGATTAGTGTTAGGGTTAGTGTGAGGTTTAGTGTGAGGGTGAGGGTTAGGGTTAGGGTGAGGGCCAGGGTGAAGTTGAGGGTTAGGGTTAGGGTTAGGGTGAGGTTTAGGTTTTGCGGTATGGTTAGCTTTAGTGTGAGGGTTAGTGTTAGTGTTAGTGTTAGTGTTAGGGTGAGGGTAAGTGTTAGGGTAATGTTTAGGTTCAGGGTGATGTTTAGCATTGGGTTAGGGTTAGGGATAGGGTGAGGGTGAGGTTAAGGTTATAGTTAGGGTTAGGGTGAATGTTAGGGTTAGGGTTAGGGTTAGGGTTAGGGTGAGGTTTAGGGTTTGGTTTAGGGTTAGAGTTAGGGTTAGGGTGATGGTGAGATTTAGGGTTAGAGTTAGGGTTAGGGTGAGGGTTAGGTTGAGAGTTAGGGTTAGGCTTCGTCTTAGGGTTAGGGTGAGGGTGAGAGTTAGGGGGAGAGTTAGGGTTAAGGTTAGGGTTAGGATTAGGATTAGGTTTAGGGTGAGGGTGACTGTGAGGGTTAGGTTTAGGGTTAGTCTTTGGCTTAGGGTTAGGCTGAGGGTGATTGTGGGGATAAGGGTTAGAGTTAGGGTTAGGGTGAATGTTAGGGTTACGTTTAGGGTTAGGGTTAGGGTGAGGTTTAGGCTTTGGTTTAGGGTTAGAGTTAGGGTTAGGGTGAGGGTGAGATTTAGGGTTAGAGTTAGGGTTAGAGTGAGGGTTAGGTTTAGGGTTAGGGTTAGGCTTAGTCTTAGGGTTAGGGTGAGGGTGAGAATTAGGGGGATGCTTAATGATAGGGTTAGGATTAGGGTTAGGGTAAGGGTGAGTGTGTGTGTTAGGGTTAGTTTTAGGGTTAGGCTTAGGGTTAGGCTGAGGGTGAGGTTGAAGGTGAGGGTTAGGGTTAGGGTTAATATTAGGGTTAGGGTTACGGTGAGGGTTAGGGTGAGGGTGAGGGATAGGGTTAGGGTTAGGATTAGGTTTAGGTTTAGGGTTAGGGTTAGTGTGAGGGTTAGGGTTAGGGTTAGGCTTAGGGTTAGGCTGAGGGTGAGGGTGAGGTTGAGGGTTAGGGTTAGGGTGAGGGTTAGGGTTAGGGTTAGGGTGAGGTTTAGTTTTAGGGTTAGGGTTAGCGTTAGGGTTAGTGTTAGTGTTAGGTTTAGGGTGAGAGTTAGGGTGAGCGTTAGGGTTTGGGTTAGGTTTAGGGTTAGGTTTAGCATTAGGGTTAGGGTGAGGGTGAGGTTTACGGTTAGAATTAGGGTTAGTGTGAGACTGAGAGTGAGGGTTAGGGTTAGGGTTAGTTTTAGGTTTAGGGTTAGGGTGAGGTTTAGGGTGAGGGTGAGGGTTAGGGTTAGGGTTAGGATTAGGATTAGGGTTAGGGTTATGGTGAGTGTGAGGGTTAGTTTTAGGGTTAGGGTTAGCTTTAGGTTTATGGTGAGGGTGAGGGTTAGTGTGCGGTTTAGCTTTGAATTAGGGTTAGTGTTAGGGTTAGGGTAATGTTTAGCTTAGTGTGAGGGTCAGTGTTAGTTTTAGGTTTTGGGTTAGGGTGAGGGTAAGTGTTAGGTTGAGTGTTAGGTTTAGGGTGAGGGTTACGGTGAGGGTGAGGGTGAATGTTACGGTTAGGGTAGGATGAGGTTTAGGTTTACGTTTAGGGTTAGAGTCAGGCTTAGGGTGAGAGTGAGGTTTAGGTTTAGAGTTCGGTTTAGTGTTAGGCTTAGGGTTAGGGTGAGGGTCAGGTGTACGGTTAGGCTTAGGCTTGGGCTTAGGCTTAGGCCGAGCATGAGGGTGAGGGTTAGGTTTAGGGTTATTGTGAGTGTTAGGATGAGGTTTAGGGTAAGGATTAGGGTTAGGTTGAGGGCTATGGTGAGGGTTACGGTTAGGGTGATGTTTAGAGATATGGTTAGGTTTAGGATTAGGGTTAGGATAGAGTCAGTGTGAAGGTTAGGGTTAGGCTTAGGCTTAGGCTTAGGGTGAGGGTTCGGGTTAGGGTTTGGATTAGGGTGAGGGTAAAGCTTAGGATTAGTGTTAAATTTAGGTTTAGGTTTAGGTTTAGGTATAGGGTTAGGGTTAGGGTTAGGGTTAGGCTTACTGTGAGGGTTAGGGTTAGGGTTATAGTTAGGCTTAGGGTTATGCTGAGGATGAGGGTGGGGGTGACGATTAGGGTTAGGCTTAGGGTTATGGTTATTGTTAGTGTTATGGTTAGGGTTAAGATTGCGGTGATGGTGAGGGTGAGGGTTATGGTTAGGGTTAGGGTTAGTGTAAGGGTTATGGTTAGTGTTATTATTAGGGTTTTGGTTAGAGTTACTTTGAGGTGGTGGGTAAGGGTGAGGGTTAGGATTAGGGTGAGGTGTTAGGGTGAGGGTGAGATTTAGGGTTAGTGTTAGGGTTAGGGGGATGTTAGGGTGAGGTTTAGCGTTAGGGTTAGTGTTAGGGTTAGGGTGAGGGTTAGGGTTAGGGTGAGGTTGAGGTTTAGGGTTAGAGTTAGGGTTAGGGGGAGGGTTAGGTTGAGATTTAGGGTTAGGGTTAGGGTTAGGTTTAGTGTGAGGTTTAGGTTGAGCTTTAGGGATATGGTTAAGGTTAGTTTTAGGTTTAGGGTGAGGTTGAGTGTGATGGTTAGGGTGAGGGTTAGGCTTAGGCTTAGGGTTAGGCTGAGGGTGAGGGTGGAGGTGAGGATTATGTTTAAGGTGATGGTTAGGGTTAGGGTTAGGGTTACTGTTAGGGTTAGGGTTATAGGTATTGTGAAGTTGAGAGTACTGGTGAGGCTTAGGGTTAGGGTTAGGGTGGTGTTTAGGGTTAAGATTAGGGTTAGGGTGAGGGTGAGGTTTACGGTTAGATATAGGGTTATGGGAAGAGGGAGGGTGAGGTTTAGGCTTAGGGTTAGTGTTAGGCTTAGGGTGAGGGTGAGGGCTAGGTTGAGGTTTAGGTTTAGCGTTAGGGTTAGGGTTAGTGTGAGGGTTAGCTTTAGGGTTAGGGTTTGTGTTTGGGTGAGGGTAAGTGTTAGGGTGAGGGTTTGGGTTAGGGTGAGGGTTATGGTTAGGATTAGGGTTAGGGTTATTGTTAGGTTTAGGTTTAGGGTTACAGTTACTGTGAGGTTGAGGGTGATGATTAGGGTTAACGTTAGGCTGAGGTTTAGGGTTTGGGTTAGGGGTAGCGTTAGGTTTAGGGTGAAGGTGAGGTTTAGGGTTAGAGTTAGGGTTAGGGTGAGAGTTAGGTTGAGGGTTAGGGTTAGGGTTAGTGTTAGGGTTAGGTTGAGGGTGTGGTGAGTGTTAGGTTTAGGGTGAGTGTTAGGGTTAGGGTTAGGTTAAGAGTTAGGATTCAGGTTTAGTTTCGAATTAGGTTGAGGGTTAGGGTAAGGGTTATGGTGAGGGTGAAATTTAGGGTTAGGTTGAGGGTTAGGGTTAGGGTTAGGGTTAGGGTGAGGGTGAGTGTGAGGGTTAGGCTTAGGGTTAGCATTAGGATTAGGGTAAAGTTTAGGGTGAGTGTGAGGGTTAGGGTTAGGGTAAGGTGAGGGTAAGTGTTAGGGTGAGGGTGAGGGTTACGGTGAAGGATATGGTTAGGATGAGGGTTAGAGTTAGGGTTATTGTTTGGGTTAGGGTTAGGTTTATTGTTAGGGTAAGGTTTATATTTACGGTTACGGTGAGGGTGAGGGTTAGGATTAGGGTTTGGGTTTGTTTTAGGGTTTGGGTTAGGGTTTGAGTTAGGGTTAGGGTGAATGTGAGGTTTAGGGTTAGACTCAGGGTTAGGGTGAGGGTTACGTTGAGGGTTAGGTTTAGGGTTAGTGTTAGGTTTAGTGTTAGGGTGAGAGTTAGGGGGAAGGTTAGGGTTAGGGTTAGGGTTAGGATTAGGTTTATTGTGAGGGTGAGTGTGTGTGTTAGGGTTATATTTAGGGTTAGGCTTAGATTTAGGCTGAGGGTGAGTGTGTGTGTTAGGGGTAGGTTTAGGGTTAGGCTTAGGGTTAGGCTGAGGGTGAGGTTGAGGGTGAGAACGTTAGGGTTAAGGTGAGCGTTATGCTTAGGTATAGGGGGAGGGTTAGGATGAGTTTTATGGTTAGGATTACGGCTAGGGTGAGGGCTAGGGTGAGGGTGATGGTTAGGTTTAGGGTTAGGGTTGGGTTTAGGGTTAGGTTAGGGTTAGGGTCAGGGTGACGTTAATGGCTAGAGTTAGGGTTAGGGTGAGGCTGTGGGTGTGGGATAGGGTTAGGGTTAATATTAGGTTAGGGTTAAGGTGAGGGTTTGAGTGAGGGTGAGGGTTAGGGTTAGTGTCAGCTTTAGGGTTAGTGTTAGGGTTAGGGTGAGTGTGATGGTTAGGGTTAGGGTTAGGCTTAGGCTTAGGCTGAGGGTGAGGCTGAGGGTGAGAGTTAGGGTTAGGGAGAG
This sequence comes from Dipodomys merriami, assembly GCF_024711535.1. Lineage (NCBI taxonomy): Eukaryota > Metazoa > Chordata > Mammalia > Rodentia > Heteromyidae > Dipodomys > Dipodomys merriami. The sequence continues at coordinate 660,142 of NW_027203337.1, forward strand.
GGTTAAGGTTAGGGTTAGGGGGAGGATTAGGATGAGGGTTAAGGTTAGGGGGAGAGCTAGGTTGAGGGTGAGGTTTATGATTATCGTTAGGGTGAGGTTTAGCGTTAGGGTTAAGGTGAGGGTGAGATTTAGGGTTACAGTTAGGGCTAGGGTGAGGCTCAGTGTGAGGGTTAGGTTTCGGGTTAGTGTTAGGGTTAGGGTTAAGGTGAGGGATAAGGTGAGGGTGAGGGTTAGGGTTAGGATTAGGATTAGGGTTAGGGTTAGGGAGAGTGTAAGGGTTAGTGTTAGGGTTAGGCTTAGGCTTAGGCTTAGGCTGAGGCTGAGGCTGAATGTGAGGGTTACGCTTAGGGTGAGGGTTAGTGTTAGGATTAGGGTGAGAGTTAGGGTTTGGGTTAAATTTACGGTTAGGGTGAGGGTTAGGTTAAGGGTTTTGGTGACGGTGAGGTTTAGGGTTAGGGTGAGGGTTAGGGTTAGGATTAGGGTGAGAGTGAGGGCTAGGGTGAGGATGAGGATTAGGGTTAGTTTTAGGGTTAGGGTGAGGTTAAGGGTTAGGGTTAGGGTTAGGGTTAGGGTGAGAGTCATTTTTAGGGTTAGAGTTAGGGTTAGGGTGAGGCTGATTTTGAGGGTTTGGGTTAGGGTTATTGTTAGATTTAGGGTTAGGGTGAGGGTTAGCGTGACTGTGAGGGTTAGGATTAGGGTTAGGGTTAGGATGAGGGTTATGGTTAGGCTTTCGGTTAGTGTTAATGTTATGGTGATTGTGAGGGTTAGGTTGAGGTTTTGGGGTAGGTTTAGGTTTAGATTTAGGGTTAGGGTAAGGGTGAGTGTGTGTGTTAGGGTTAGGTTTAGGGTTAGGCTTAGGGTTAGGCTGAGGGAGAGGTTAAGGGTGGGGGTTAGGGTTAGGGTGAGGGTTAGGGTTTGGGTTAAGTTTAGGGTTAGGGTGATGGTTAGGCATAGGGTTATGGTGAGAGTGAAGGTTAGGATTAGGTTGAGGGTTAGGGATAGGGTTAAGGTGAGGGTTAGGGTTAGGGTTAGGGTTAGAGTGAGGGTTATGATGAGGATTAATGTTAGGATTAGGGTGAGGGCTGGTGTGAGGGTGAGGGTTAGGGTTAAGATGAGGTTTAGAGTTAGGATTAGGGTTAGGGTGAGGTTTAGTGTTAGAGTTAGGGTTAGTGTTCAGGTTAAGGTTAGGTGAGGTTTACAGTTAGGCTTAGGCCTAACATGAGGGTGAGTCAGAATTAGGTTTAGGGTGAGCGTTAGGCTTAGGGTGAGGGTTAGGTTGAGGTTTAGGGTTAGGATAAGGTTTAGGGTGAGCACTAAGTTGAGGGTTAGTGTGAGGGCTAGGGTTAGGGATAGGGTTAATTTTAGGTTTAGGTTTAGGTTGAAGGTGAGTGTGAGGGTTAGGTTTTGGGTGACGCTTAGGGTTAGGGTTTGATTTAGGGTGAGGGTGAGGGTTAGGGTTAGGGTGAGGGTGTGGGTGAAGGTGAGGTTTAGGGTTAGGGTTAGGGTTAGTGTGAGTGTTAGGGTTAGGGTGAGGGTTATGGTTAGGATGAGGGTTAGTGTTAGGTTTAGGCTTAGGCTTAGTCTTAGGGTAAGGCTGAGTGTTAGGGTTAGGGTGAGTGTGATTGTTAGGGTTTGGGTTAGGTTTAAGCTTAGGGATAGGCTGAGGGAGAGGGTGAGGGTGAGGATTAGGGTTAGGGTGAGGGTGAGGGTTAGAGTTAGAGTTTGTGTTAAGGTGAGGGTTAGTGTGAGGGTTAGTGTTAGGCTTAATATTAGGTTTAGGGATAGGGTGAGTTTTAGGGTGAGGTTTAGGGTTAGGGATAGGGTTAGTTTTAGGATTAGGGTTTGGGTGAGGGTGAGTATGAGGTTTAGGTTTCGGGTTAGTGTTAGGGTTAGGCTTAGGGTTAGGCTGAGTGTGAGGTTGAGGGTTAAGATGAGGGTTAGGTTTAGGATTAGGTTTAGTGTGAGGGCTATCGTGAGGGTGAGGTTTAGGGTTAGGGTTAGGGTGAGGTTTAGGGCTCGGGTTAGGTTTAGGGTTAGGTTGAGGATTAGTGTTAGGGTTATGGTGAGGGTCAGGGTTAGGTTTAGTTTGAGGGTTAAAATTAGGTTTAGGGTTAGGATGAGGGTTAGGGTGAGGGTTAGGATGAGGTTTAGAGTGACAATTAGAGTTAGGTTGAGGGCTAGGGTGATTGTGAGTTTTAGTGTCAGGGTTAATGTGAGGTTTAGGGTTAACTTTAGGCGTAGGTTTAGGGTGAGGGTTAAGGTTCGGGTTTGGGTGAGGGTGAAGGTTAGGTTTGGTGTGAGGGTTAGGGTGAGGACTAAGGTGAGGGTGAGGGTTAGGGTTAGTGTTAGGTTTAGGGTGAGGGTTTGGTTGAGGTTTAGGTTTAGGTTTAGGGTTAGTGTTAGGATTAGGGTTTGGGTGAGGGTGAGTTTGAGCCTTAGGGTTAGGGTTAGGCTTAGGCTTAGGGTTAGGCTGAGGGTGAGTTTGGAGATGAGGATTAGGTTTAGAGTGCTGGTTTAGTTTATGGTTAGGTTTAGGGTTAGGATGAGGGTTAGGGTTAGGATTAATGTTAGGTTGAGGGCTATGGTGAGTGTCAGGTTTAGTGATTGGTTTAGGCTTAGGCTTAGGTTTAGGCTGAAGCTGAAGGTGAGGGTGAGGGCTAGGTTTAGGGTGATGGTTAGGGTTACTGTTAGGCTGAGGGTTAGGGTTAGGGTTAGGTTTAGGGTAAGGGTGACAGTAAGGGTAAAGGTGAGGGCTAGAGTTAAGTTGTGGGTTAGGGTGAGGATTAGGGTTAGGGTTAGGGTGGGGGTGAGGGTTAGATTGAGTATCAGTATTAGGGTTAGTGTGAGGTTTAGGGTGAGGATTAGGGGTAGGGTTAGGGTGAGGGCTAGGGTGAGGGTGAGGGTTAGGGATAGGGTTAGGTTGAGGTTTAGGATAAAGGTGATGGTTAGGGTTAGGGTGAGGGTTAGTGTTCGGATTAGGGTTAGTTTTAGGGTGAGGGTAAATGTTAGGGTGAGGGTTAGGGTTAGGGTGAGAGTTATGGTTAGGGTTAGGATTAGTATTAGGGTTAGGGTTATTTTAGGGTTAGGGATAGGTTTATGGTTACCGTGAGTGGGAGGGGGAGGGTTAGGGTTAGGGTTAGGGTGAGGTTTAGGTTTTGGGTTATGATTAGAGTTAGGGTTAGGTTGAGGATGAGGTTTAGGTTTAGAGTTAGGATTAGGGGGAGGGTTAGGGTGAGGGTTAGGGTTAGGGTTAGTGTTAGGATTAGGGTGAGGGTGAGTGTGAGTGTTAGGGTTAGGGTTAGGCTTAGGCATACGGTTACGCTGAGGGTAAGGTTGAAGGTGAGAGTTACGGTTAGGTTGAGGTTAGGGTTAGGGTTAGGGTGAGGGTTAGGGTGAGGTTTAGAGTTAGGTTTAGGGTTAGGATGAGGGCAAGGGTGAGGGTGAGGTTTAGAGTTAGCATTATGGCGAGGTTTAAGATTAGGGTAAGGTTTAGGGTTAGGGTGAGTGTTAGGGTTAGGGTTACTGTGATGGTGATGTTTAGGGTTAGGGTGAGAGTTAGGGTTAGTTTGAGGGTGAGGGTTAGGATTAGGGTTAGGGTTATTGTTAGTGTTATGGTTAAGGTTAAGTTCACAGTGAGAGTGAGGCTGAGGTTGAGGTTTAGGGTTAGGGTTAGGGTGAGGTTTAAGGTTAGGGTTAGGGTTAAGGTTAGTGTTATTGTTAGAATTATGGTTAGAGTTATGGTGAGGGTGAGGGTGAGGGTCAGGTTTAGGGTTAGGATTAGGTTTAGGGTGAGGGTGAGATTTAGGGTTAGAGTAAGGTTTAGGGTAAGTGTTATGGTTAGGGTTAGGGTGAGGGTTAGGTTGAGGTTTAGGTTTAGGTTTAGGGTTAGGTTGAGGATTAGGGTTATGGTGAGGGTGAGTGTGAGGGTTAGGGTTAGGGTTAGGCTTAGGCTTAGGGTTAGGCTGAGAGTGAGGGTGGGGATGACGATTAGGTTTAGGGTGATGGTTAGGGTTATGTTTAGATTTAGGGTTAGGATTAGGGTTAGGGTTAGGATTAGGGTTTGGGTGAGGGCTAGGGTGAGGTGAGTGTTAGGGTTAGGTTTAGGCTTAGGGTTAGGTTTAGGCTGAGGCTGTGGGTGAGGGTGAGTTTTAGGGTTACGGTGATGCTTAGAGTTACAGTCAGGGTGAGGGTTAGGATGAGGGTTAGGGTTAGGGTGAGTGTTAGAATCAGGGTGACGGTAAGGGTAAAAGTGAAGGTTAGGCTGAGAGTGAGGATTATGGTAAGGCTGAGGGTTAGGATTAGGTTGAGGGTTAGGTTTAGGGTTAGGGTGAGGGTGAGGTTAAGATTGAGGATTAGTTTTAGGTTTAGTCTGAGGTTTAGGGTGAGGATGAGGGTTAGGGTTAGGGTGAGGGCTAGGGTGAGGGTTAGGGTTAGGGTGAGGTTTATGGTTAGGGTGACGGTTAGGCTTATGGTGAGGATTAGTGTTAGTGTTAGGTTTAGTGTTAGGGTGAGGGTTAGTGTCAGGTTGAGGTTTAGGTTTAGGGTGAGGGTTATGGTTAGAATGAGGGTTAGGGTTTTGTTTAGGGTTATTGTTAGGGTTAGGGTTATGGTTACAGTGAGGGTGAGGTTTAGGGTTAGGTTTAGGGTGAGGTTTATGTTTAGGGTTAGTGTTAGAGTTAGGGTTAGGGTGAGAGTGAGGTTTAGGGTTAGAGTTAGCGTTAGTGTTACTTTTAGGGTTAGGGTGACAGTTAGTGTGAGGGGTAGGGTTAGGCTTAAGCTTAGGTTTAGGCTTAGGCTTAGGCCGAGCATGAGGGTGAGGGTTAGGGTTAGGTTGAGTGTGAGGATTAGTGTTAGGGTAAGGGTTAGTGTTAGGGTTAGTGTTAGGATGAGGTTTAGGGTTAGGATTAGGGTTAGGGTGAAGGCTAGGTTGAGGGTTAGTTTTAGGGTTAGGTTAGGCTTAGGTTTAGGCTGAAGGTGAGGGTGAGGTTGAGGGTTATGGTCAGCGTGATGGTTAAAGTTACAGTTATGCTGAGGGTTAGGATGAGGGTCAGGGTTAGGATGAGGGTTAGGGTGAGGGTGACAGTAAGGGTAAAGGTGAGGATTAGGGTTAGGGTGAAGGTTAGGGTGAGGATTAGGGTTAGGGTTAGGCTTAGGCTTAGTGTTAGGCTGAGGTTGAGGGTGAGGGTGAGGGTTAGGGTTAGGGTGAGGGTTAGGTTTAGGTTTAGGGTGAGTGTGAGGTTTAGGGTTAGGATTAGGGTTAGAGTTAGGGTTAATGTGAGGGTGAGGTTTAGTGTTAGATTTAGACTTAGGGTGAGGGTTAGTGTGAGGGTTAGTTTTAGGGTTAGTGTTAGGTTAGGGTTAGGGTGAGGGTTAGTGTGAGGGTTAGGGTTAGAGTTAGGGTTAGGGTTAGGATTAGGGTTAGGTTGAGGGTGAGTGTGTGGGTTAGGGTTAGGTTTAGGGTTAGGCTTATGTTTAGGCTGAGGGTGAGGTTGAGGGTAAGGGTTAGGTTTAAATTGAGGGTTAGGATTAGGGTTAGGGTGAGAGTTAGGATGAGGGTTAGGGTTAGGATTAGGGTTAGGGCTAGTGTGAGGGTGAGGTTTAGGGTTAGGGTTAGGGTGAGGTTTAGGGTTTGGGTTAGGGTGAGGGTGAGGTTTACTGGTAGATTTAGGGTTAGGGTGAGGGTTAGGGTTAGGGTTTGTGTTAGGCTTAGGGTTATTGTGAGTGTTAGGTTTAGTTTGAGGGTTATGTTTATGGTTAGGATTAGGGTTAGGGTTAGGGTGAGGGTGAGTGTGAGGATTAGGGTTAGGGTTAGGCTTAGGATTAGGCTGAGGGTGAGGGTGAGGGTTAGGGTTAGTTTGAGGGTGAGGTTTAGGGTTAGACTTAGTGTTAGTGTGAGCAGTAGTGTGAGGTTTAGTGTTAGGTTTAGTGTGTGGGTGAGGTTTATGTTTAGGGTGATGCTTAGGTTTACGGTCAGGGTGAGAGTTAGGATGAGGGTTAGGGTTAGTGTGAGGTTTAGGGTGAGGGTGACAGTAAGCGTAAAGTTGAGGGTTAGGCTGAGAGTGAGGATTAGGGTAAATGTGAGGATTGGGTTAGGGTAAAGGTGAGTGTTAGGGTTAGGGTGAGGGTGTGGTTTAGGTGGAAGATTAGTTTTAGGGTTAGTGTGAGGTTTAGCTTGAGGATGAGGGTTAAGGTTAAGGTGAGGGCTAGTGTGAGGGTGAGGGTTAGGGTTAGGGTTAGGTTGAGTGTTAGGTTTAGCGTGATGGTTAGTGTTAGTGTGAGGGTTAGTGTTACGGTTAGGGTTAGTGTTAGAGTGACAGTAAGTGTTAGGGTGAGGGTTAGGGTTAGGGTTAGGGTTATTGTTAGGGTTAGGGTTAGGATGAGTGTTAGTGTTTGGTTTAGGTTTAGGGTGAGGGCTAGGGTGAGCGTGATGGTTAGGGCTAGGGTTAGGCTTAGTGTTATTCTGAGGGTGAGGGTCAAGTTGAGGGTTAGTGTTAGGGTCATGGTTTGGGTTACAGTTAGGATGAGGGTTAGGTTTAGGGTGAGGGTTAGAGTTAAGGTGACAGCAAGGGTAAAGTTGAGAGTTAGGGATAGGGTGCGGGTTTGTGTGAGGAATAGTGTTAGGGTTAGTGTGAGTTATATGGTAAGGATGAGGGTTAGGGTTAGGGTGAGGGCTAGGGTGAGGGTGAGGGTTAGGGATAGAGTTAGATTGAGGGTTAAGGTTAAGGTGATGGTTAGGGTTAGTATGAGGGTTAGTGTTAGGATTAGGGTTAGTTTTACGGTAAGGGTAAGTGTTAGGGTGAGGGTTAGTGTTAGGTTGAGGGTTATGGTTAGTGTTAGGGTTAGTGTAATTGTTATGCTTAGGGTTATGGTTACTGTTACCGTGAGGGTGAGGGTGAGGGTTAGGGTTAGGGTTAGCCTTAGGATTAGGCTGAGAATGAGGGTGAGGGTGAGGGTTAGTGTTAGGGTGAGGGTGAGGTTTAGGGTTAGACTCAGTGTTAGTGTGAGCATTAGTGTGAGGTTTAGTGTTAGGTTTAGGGTGTGGGTGAGGTTTAGGGTTAGGGTGATGCTTAGGTTTACGGTCAGGGTGAGGGTTAGGATGAGGTTTAAGGTTAGTTTGAGGTTTAGGGTGAGGGTGACAGTAAGGGTAAAGTTGAGGGTTACACTGAGAATGAGGATTAGGGTAAATGTGAGGATTGGGTTAAGGTGAAGGTGATTGTTAGGGTTAGGGTGAGGGTGTGGTTTCTGTTGAGGATTAGTTTTAGGGTTAGTGTGAGGTTTAGCGTGAGGATGAGGGTTAGGGTTAGGGTGAGGGCTAGGATGAAGGTGAGGGTTAGAGTTAGGTTTAGGGTGAGTGTTAGGTTTAGCGTGATAATTAGGGTTAGTGTGAGGGTTAGTGTTAGGTTTAGAGTAAGTGTTAGGGTGACAGTAAGTGTTAGGGTGAGGGTTAGGGTTAGAGTTAGTCTTAGTGTTAGTCTGAGGGTGAGGGTCAGGTTGAGGGTTAGTGTTAGGGTGATGGTTTGGGTTACGGTTAGGATGAGGGTTAGGATGAGGGTTAGGTTTAGGGTGAGGGTTAGGGTGAAGGTGACAGCAAGGGTAAAGTTGAGGGTTAGGGTTAGGGTGAGTGTTATGGTTAATGTTAGGGTTAGGGTTATTGTTATGGTTAGGGTTATGGTTACTGTTACGGTGAGGGTGAAGGTGAGGTTTAGGGTTAGGGTTAGGGTGAGGTTTAGGTTTAGGTTTAGGGTTAGAGTTAGTGTTTGGGTGAGTGTGTGGTTTAAGGTTTAGAGTTAGAGTTAGGGGGAGGGTTAGGGTGAGAGTTAGGGTTAGGGTTAGGGTGAGGGTTAGGGTGAGGGCTAGGTTTAGGGTGAGGTTTAGGGTTAGGGTTAGGCTTAGGCTTAGGGCTAAGCTGAGGCTGAGGGTGAGGGTGAGGGTTAGGGTTAGGGTGATGCTTAGGGTTACAGTCAGGGTGAGAGTTAGGATGAGTGTTAGGGTTAGGGTGTGGGTTAGGGTGAGGAAAACGGTAAGGGAAAAGTTGAAGTTTAGGCTGAGAGTGATGATAAAGGTAAGGGTGAGGGTTAGAGTTAGGTTGAGGGTTAGAGTTAGGGGTAGGGTTAGGGTGAGGTTAAGATTGAGGATTAGTTTTAGGGTTAGTTTTAGGTTTAGGCTAAGGATGAGGTTTACGGTTAGGGTGAGGGCTGGGTGAGGGTGAGGTTTAGGGTTAGGGTGAGATTTAGTGTTAGGGTGATGTTTAGGGTTAGTGTGAGGATTAGTGTTAGGGTTAGTGTAAGTGTTAGGGTGAGGTTAAATATTAGGGTGAGGGTTAGGGTTAGGGTGACGGTTATGGTTACAATGAGGGTTAGGGTTAGGTTTAGGGTTGTTGTTTGGTTTAGGGTTAGGTTTACAGTTACTGTGAGTGTGAGGGTTAGGGTTATATTTATGGTGAGGTTTATGTTAAGGGTTAAGTTTAGAGTTAGGTTTAGGGTGAGGATGAGGTTTTGGGTTAGATTTAGCGTTAGTGTTAGTGTTAGGGTTAGGCTGAGGTTTAGTGTAAGGGTTAGGGTTAGGCTTAAGCTTAGGGTTAGGCTTAGGCTTAGGCCGAGAGTGAGGGTGAGGGTTAGGGTTAGGGTTAGGGTGAGGGTTAGGGTTAGGTTTAGGGTGAGTGTTAGGATGAGGTGTAGGGTTAGGTTTAGGGTTAGGGTGAGGGCTAGGGTGAGGTTGAGGGTTAAGGTTAGCGGTAGGGTCCGGTTTAGGCTTAGGGTGAGGGTGAGGGTTAGTGTGAGGGTTAGTGTTAGTGTTAGAGTTAGGGTGAGGGTAAGTTTTAGGGTGAGGGTGAGGGTGAGTGTGAGGGTTATAGTTAGGGTGAGGGTTAGATTTAGGTTTAGGTTTATTGTTAATTTTAGGTTTCGGCTTATGTTGAGGGTGAGGGTGAGGGTGAGGTTTAGGGTTAGGGTTAGGGTGAGGTTTAGGGTTAGGTTTAGTGTTAGAGTTAGGGTTAGGGTGAGCGTGAGGTTTAGGTTTAGATCTAGGCTTAGGGTGAGGGTTAGTGTGAGTGTTAGGGTTAGGGTTAGTGTTAGGTTAGTGTTAGGGTGAGGGTTAGTGTGTGGGTTAGGGTTAGAGTTAAGCTTATGGTTAGGATTAGGGTTACGGTGAGGTTGAGTGTCTGGGTTAGGTTTAGGTTTAGGGTTAGGCTTGGGATTAGGCTGAGGGTGAGGTTGAGGGTGAGGGTTAGGGTTAAGGTGAGGGTTAGGATTAGGGTTACTGTGAGGGATAGGACGAAGGTTAGGGTTAGGATTAGGGTTAGAGTGAGGGCTAGAGTGAGGGTGAGGTTTAGTGATAGGGTTAGGGTTAGGTTTAGGATTAGGGTTAGGGTGAGGGTGAGGTTTATTGTTAGAGTTAGGCTTAGGTTGAAATTTAGGATTAGGATTAATGTTAGGGTTAGGGTTAGGGTGAGTGTTAGGCTTAGGGTGAGGATTATGGTGATGGTTTGGATTAGGATTAGGGTAGGGTTAGGGTGAGTGTGAGGGTTAGGGTAAGGGTTAGGCTTAGGTTAGCCTGAGAGTGAGGGTGAGGGTGAAGGTTTGAGTTAGGGTGAGGGTGTGTGTGAGGGTTAGGGTTTGTGTTAGGGTTAGCCTTATGTTTAGGCTGAGGGTGAGGGTGAGGGCGAGGGTTAGGGTTAGGGTGAGTGTTAGGGTTAGGGTTAGGGTGAGGTTTAGTTTTAGAGTTAGGGTTATAGTAAGGGTCAGGGTGAGGCTGAGTGTTAGGGTTAGTGTTAAAATTAGGGTGTGGGTGAGGTTTAGGGTTAGGGTGATGCTTAGGGTTACGGTCAGGGTGAGGGTTAGGATGTGGGTTAGGTTTAGTGTGAAGGTTAGGGTGAGGGTGAGAGTAAGGGTAAAGTTGAGGTTTAGGCTGAGAGTGAGGATTACGTTAAATGTAAGGTTTAGGGATAGGGTGAGGTTTAGGGTTAGGGTTAGGGTGTGGGTGTGGTTTAGATTGAGGATTAATTTTAGGGTTAGTGTGAGGTTTAGGGTGGGGATGAGGGTTAGGGTTAGGGTGAGGGCTAGGTTGAGGGTGAGGTTTAGAATTACGTTTAGGGTGAGTGTGAGGATTAGGGTGAGTGATAGGGTTAGCCCTAGGTTTAGGCTGAGGGTGTGGGTGAGGGTGAGGTTTAGGGTTAGGTTGAGGGTTAGGGTTAGGGGAATGATGAGGTTTAGTGTTAGGGTTAGGGTTAGGTTGAGGGTAAGGTCTAGGGGTAGAGTTGGGCTTAGGGTGAGGGTTAGGGTTAGGGTAAGGGTTAGGGTGGGGGTGACGGTGAGGGTAAACTTTACGGTAAGGCTGAGGGTGAGATTTACTGTAAGGGTTAGGGTTAGGGTGAGGTTTAGGGTTAGGGGTAGGATGAGGGTGAGGGTAAGATTGAGGATTAGTGTAAGGGTGAGGTTTAGGGTGAGGATGAGGGTTGGGTTAGGGTTAGGGTTATTGTTAGTGTTATGATTACAGTTAAGTTTGCGGTGAGGGTGAGGCTGAGGGTGAGGTTTATGGTGAGGGTTAGGTTTAGGGTTAGGGTTAGGGTTAGTATTATTTTTAGGGTTTGGGTTAAATTTACAGTGAGGGTGTGCGTGAGGGTTAGGGTTAGGGTGAGTTTTACGGTGAGGTTTAGGGTTAGGGTTAGGTTGAGGGTGAGGTTTAGAGTTAGAATTAGGTTTATGGGGAGGGTTATGGTAAGAGGAAGGGTTAGGTTTAGTGTTAGTCTTAGGGTGAGGGTGAGGGTTAGGTTGAGGTTTAGGGATAGGCTTAGGGTTAGGATTAGGATTAGGGTGAGTGTGTGTGTGAGGGTTAGGTTTAGGCTTAGGCTTAGGGTTAGGTTGAGGGTGAAGGTAGGTGAGGGTTGAGGGTTATAGTTACGGTGAGAGTGAGGATTAAGGTTACAGTGAGGGTTAGGTTGGGTTAGGATAAAGGTGAGTGTGAGGGTTAGGGTTAGGGTGAGTTTTAGGGTTAGGATTAGGATTAGGGTGAGGGTAAGTGTGAGGTTAGGGTTAAGGTTAGTGTTAGATTAGGGTTAGGGTGAGGCTTAGGATGAGGGTTAGGGTTAGGATTAAGGTTAGGTTGATGGCTAGGGTGAGGGTGAGTTTTAGGGTTAGGGTTAGGGTGAGTGATAGGTTTAGGGTGAGGGTTATGGTTATGGTCAGGATTAGGATTAGCGTTATGGTGAGGGTGAGTGTGTGGGTTAATGTTAGGTTTAGTGTTAGGCTTAGGGTTATTTTTAGGTTGAGGTTGAGGCTGAGGTTTAGGTTTAGCGTGAGTGTTTGGGTTACAGTGAGGGTTATGTTTAGGGTGATGGTTACGGTTAGGTTTAGGGTTAGGTTCAGGACTACATTGAGGTTGAGGTTTAGGGTTAGGTTTAGGGTGAGGTTGAGGTTTAGGGTTAGGGTTAGGCTGAGGTTTAGGATTATAGTTAGGGTTAGGGTTAGGGCAAGTGTGAGGTTTAGGGTTAGAGTTAGAGTTAGGATGAGGGTTAGGTTGAGGTTTAGGGTTAGAGTTATTGTTAGGTCTTGGGTTAGTGTGAGTGTTAGGTTTACTGTGAGGGCTAGGTTGAGGGTGAGGGTTAGGGTTAGGCTTAGGCTTAGGCTTATGGTTAGGCTGAGGGTGAGGTTGAGGTTGAGGGTTAGGTTTAAGGTGATGGTTAAGGTTACGGTTAGGTTGATGTTTAGCATGAGGTTTAGGGATAGGGTGAGGGTTAGGGTGATGGTGATGGTAAGGGTAAAGTTGAGGGTTAGGCTGAGGGTCAGGGTACAGATAAGGGTGAGGGTTAGTGTTAGGGTGAGGGTTAGGGTAAGTGTGAGGGTTAGGGGTAAGGGTGAGGGTGAGGGTTAGATTGAGGATTAGGGTTAGGGTTAGTGTGAGGTTTAGGGTCAGGATGTGGGTTAGCGTTAGGGTGAGGGTTAGGGTTAGAATTAGGGTTAGGATGAGGGCTACGGTGAGGGTGAAAGTCAGGGTTAGGTTAGGGTTAGGGTGAGTTTTAGGGTTAGGGTGAGGGTTAGGGTTAGTGTCAGGGTTAGTGTTAGGGTTAGGTTTAGTGTTAGGGTGAGGGTAAGGGTTAGGGTGAGGGTTAGGGTTAGGGTGAGGGTTATAGTTAGGTTGAGGGTTAGTGTTAGGGTTATTGTAATTGTTAGGATTAGGATTACATTGCGGGTGAGTGTGAGGGTTAGGGTTAGAGTTAGGGTGAAGTTTAGGTTTAGGATTAGGGGTAGAGTTACGGTTAGGGTGAGGGTGTGGTTTAGGGTTAGAGTTAGGCTTAGGGTGAGGGTTAGTGTTAGGATTAGGGTTAGGGTTAGTGTTAAGTTAGAGTTACGGTGTGGGTTAGTGTAAGGGTTAGGGTTAGAGGGAGGGTTAGGGTTAGGCTGAGGCTGAGGTTGAAGGTGAGGGTAAGGGATAGGTGAGGGTTAGGTTTAGGGTTAGGATGAGGGTTAGGTTGAGGGTTAGGTTTAGGATTAGGGTTAGGGTGAGGGTGAGTGTGTGGGTTAGGGTTATGTTTAGAGTTAGGCTTAGGGTAAGGCTGAGGCTGAGGTTGAGGGTGAGGGTTAGGGTTAGGGTGAGGTTTAGAGTTAGGGTTGGAGATAGGGTTAGGGTGAGGGTGATGTTTATAATTAGAGTTATGGTTAGTGTTAGGGTTGGGCTTTGGGTTAGGCTGAGTGTGAGAGTGGGGGTGAGGATTAGGTTTAGGGTTAAGGTTAGAGTTAGGGTTTGGGTTAGGGTTAGGGTTATTGTTAGTGTTATGTTTAGGGTTAAGTCTGCAGTGAGGGTGAGGCTGAGGGTGAGGTATATGGTTAGGGTTAGGGTTAGTGTTAGGATTTGTGTTAGTGTTATTGTTAGGGTTAGAGTTACGGTGAGGTGAGCGTGAGGGTGAAGGTTAGGGTTAGGGTGAGGTTTGGGGTGACGTTTAGGGTTAGGGTTAGGTTGAGGGTGAGGTTTAGGTTTAGAGTGAGTGTTAGTGGGAGGGTTAGGGTGAGGGTTAGGTTTAGATTTAATGTTAGTCTTAGGGTGAGGGTGAGGGTTAGGTTGAGGTTTAAGGATATGGTTAGGGTTAGGATTAGGCTTACAATGTTGGTGAATGTGAGGGTTAGGGTTAGGTTTAGGCTTAGGCTTAGGGTTAGGATTAGGATGAGGGTGAGATTTAGGGTTAGGGTGAGATTGAGGTTTATGGTTAGGATGAGTATTAGGGTTAGTGTGAATGTTAGTGTTAGGGTTAGGTTTAGTGTTAGGGTTAGGGGGAGGGTTAGGGTTAGTGATAGGGTTAGGGTTAGGGTGATGGTTAGGGTTACTGTTAGCTTGAAAATTAGGATGAAGTTTCGGGATAGGGTGAGGGTTAGGGTAAGGGTGATGGTAGGGATAAATTTGAGGGTTCGGCTGAGGGTGAGGGTTAAGGTTAGAGTGAGGGTTACAGTTGGGATGAGGGTTAGGTTAAGGGTGAGGTTTAGGGATTAGGGTGAGGGTTATGGTTAGATTGAGGATTAGGGTTAGGGTTAGTGTGTGGTTTATGGTGAGGATGAGGGTTAGGGTTAGGTGAGGGTAAGTGTTAAAATTAGGGTAAGGGTGATGGTGAGGGTTAGGGTTAGGTTTAGGGTGAGGTTTAGGCTTAGGGTGAGGGTTAGGGTTAGTGTAAGGGTTAGTGTTAGGGTTCGGGTTTCTGTTAGGGTGAGGGTAAGTATTAGGGTGAGGGTTAGGGTTAGGGTGAGGGTTATAGTTAGGGTGAGGGTTAGGGTTAGGGTTAGGGGTATTAGTTTTAGGTTTATTGTTACCTTGAGGGTGAGGGTGAGGATGAGGGTTAGGTTTAGGTTTAGGGTAAGGTTTAGGATTAGGATTAGGGTGGGAGTTAGGGTTAGGTTGAGAGTGAGGTTTAGGTTTAGATTTAGGCTTAGGGTGAGGGTTAGTGTTAGGGTTAGTGTTAGGTGTGGGTTAGGGTGAGGGTTAGTGTGAGGGTTATGGTTAGGGTTAGGGTTAGGCTTAGCGTTAGGCTGAGGGTGAGGTTGAGTGTTAGGGTTGGGGTTAGGGTTAGGGTTCGGATTAGGGTTAGGGTGAGGGTTAGTGTGAGGGTTAGTCTTAAATTATGGTGTGGGTGAGGGTTAGGGTTAGGGTGAGGCTTAGTGTTACTGTCAGGGAGAGGGTTAGCATGACGTTGAGAGTTAGTGTGAGGGTTAGGATGAGGGTGACAGTAATGGTACAGTTGAGGGTTTAGGCTGAGAGTGAGGATTACGGTAAATGTGAGGGTTAGGGTTAGGGTTAGGGAGAGGGTTAGGGTTAGGGGTAGGGTGAGGGTGAGGGTAAGATTGAGGATTAGTGTTAGGGTGAGGTTTAGGGTGAGGATGAGGGTTAGGGTTAGGGTTATTGTTAGTGTTATGGTTACAGTTATGTTTGCAGTGAGGGTGAGGCTGAGGGTGAGGTTTATTTTTAGGTTTAGATTCAGCTTTAGAGATAGGGTTAGTATTATTTAGAGGGATAGGTTTAGATTTACAATGAGGGTGAGGGTGAGGGTTAAGGTGAGGGTGAGGTTTACGGTGAGGTTTAGGGTTAGGTTTACGTTGAGGGTGAGGTTTAGAGTTAGAATTATTTTGATGGGGAGGGTTAGGGTGACAGGTAGGGTTAGGGGTAGTGTTAGTCTTAGGGTGAGGGTGAGGGTTAGGTTGAGGTTTAGGGATAGTCTTAGGGTTAGGATTAGGGTTAGGGTGAGGTTGATTGTGAGGGTTCAGTTTAGGCTTAGGCTTACGGTTAGGTTGAGGGTGAAGGTAGGTGTGAGGGTTATGGTTACAGTGAGGGTGAGGATTAGTGTTAGGGTGAGGTTTAGAATTTGGGTTAGGATTAAGGTGAGAGTGAGGGTTAGGGTTATGGTGAGGGTTAGGGTTAGGATTAGGATTAAGGTGAGGGTGAGGGTTAGGATTAGGGTTAGGGTTATTGTTAGTGTTATGGTTAAGGTTACCTTTGCAGTTATGGTGAGGCTGAGGGTGCGGGTTAGGGTTAGTATTAGGGTTAGGGTTAGGTTTAGGGTTAGGATTAGTGATTTTCTTAAGGTTCGGTTTAGAGTTATGGTGAGGGTGAGGGTGAGGGTGAGGGTTAGGGTTAGGGTTAGTGTGAGGTTTAGGGTTAGGGTGAGGATTAGGGTTAGGGTGAGGGTGAGGTTTAGGGTTAGAGTTAGGTTTAGGGCGAGGGTTAGGGTGAGGGTTAGGGTTAGGGTTAGGGTTTTGTTTAGCTTTAGGATTAGGGTTAGGGTGAGGGTGAGTGTGAGGGTTAGGTTTAGGCTAAGGCTTAGGGTTAGGCTGAGGATGACGGTGGGGTTGAGGATGAGGGTTCGGGTGATGGTTAGGTTTAGGATTAGGGTGATGGTTAGGATGAGGGTTAGGGTTAGGATTAGGGTTAGGGTGAAGACTAGGGTGAGGGTGAAAGTTAGTGTTAGGCTTAGGCTTAGGCTTAGAGTTAGGCTGAGGATGAGGTTGAGGGTGAGTGTTAAGGTTAGGGTGATGGTTAGGGTTATCCTTAGGTTGAAGGTTAGCATGAAGTTTAGGGATGGGGTGAGGGTTAGAGTGAGGGTGATGGTAAGGGTAAAGCTATGGGTTAGGCTGAAGGTGAGAATTAAGATACGGGTGAATGTTAGGGTTAGGGTGAGGGTTAGTGTAAGCGTGATGGTTAGGGTTTATGGTGAGTTTGAGGGTTAGATTGAGGATTAGGGTTAGGTTTCGTGTGAGGTTTAGGGTGAGGATGAGGGTTAGCGTTAGGGTGAGGGTTAGGGTTAGAATTAGGTTTCAGGTGAGGGCTAGGGTGAGGGTAAGGTTTACTGTTAGTGTTAGGGTTAGGGTGAGTTTTAGGGTTAGGATGAGGGTTAGGGTTAGTGTGAGAGTTAGTGTTAGGGTTAGGGTTAGTGTTAGGGTGAGGGTAAGTGTTAGGGTGAGGGTTAGGGTTAGGGTGAGGGTTATAGTTAGGGTGAGGGTTATAGTTAGGGTGAGGGTTAGGGTTAGGGTTATTGTCATTGTTAGGTTTAGGGTTACGTTGACGGTGAGGGTGAGGGTAAGGGTTAGGTTTAGGGTTAGGGTTAGGGTGAGATTTAGGGTTAGGATTCGGGTTATAGTTAGGGTTAGGGTGAGTGTTAGTGTGAGGGTTAGGTTTAGGGTTAGTGTTATTGTTAGGGTTAGGGTGAGGGTGAGTGTGAGGGTTAGGGTTAGGGTTAGTGTTAGGCTTAGGGTTAGGGTGAGGGTGAGTTTGAGGGTGAGGATTAGGGTTATGGTGAGGGTTAGTGTTAGGGTTAGATTGAATGTTAGGCAGAGGGTTAGGGTTAGGAATAGGGTTAGTTTGAGTGCTGGTGTGACGGATAGTGTGAGTGTTAGGGTTACGATAGTGTTAGGTTGAGGGTGAGTGTGAGGGTTAGGGGTAGGGTTAGGGTTAGGCTTAGGGTTAGGGTTAGGGTAAGGGTTTGGTTTAGGGTGAGGGTGAGGGTGATTATTAGGGTTAGTGTTAGGGTTAGGGTTAGGGTTAGGCTAAGGGTGAGTTTGGGGGTGAGGATTAGGTTTAGGTTGATGGTTAGGTTTAGGGTTAGTGTTATTGTTAGGGTTAGGGTTAGAGTTAAGGTGAAGGTGAGGGTGAGGGTGCGGGTGAGGTTTAGGATTAGGGTTAGGTGAGGTTTATGGTTAGGGTTAGAGATAGGGTGAGGGTGAGGGTGAGGTTTACGGTTAGATTTAGGCTTAGGGTGAGGGTTACTGTTAGGGTTAGGGTTAGGATTAGTGTTAGGTTTGGGTTAGGGTGAGGGCTAGGGTGAGGGTTATGGTTAGATTTAGGGTTAGGGTTAGGATTTGGGTTAGGGTGAGGTTTAGTGTGTGGGTTAGGGTTATGTTTAGGGTTAGGCTTAGCGTTAGGCTGAGCGTGAGGTTGAGTGTGAGGGTTTGGGTTAGGCTGAGGGTTAGGATTAGGGTTAGTGTTAGGGTTAGGATGAGGGTTAGGGTTAGTATTAGGATTAGAGTGAGGGCTAGGGTGAGGGTGCCCTTTACTGTTAGGGTTAGGATGAGGTGTAGGGTTAGGGTTAGGGTGAGCATGAGAGTTAGGGTTAGGGTGAGGTTTAGGGTTAGGGTTAGTGTTAGGGTTAGGGTTAGGTTGAAGGTTATGGTTATGGTTAGGATTAGGATTAGGGTTAGGGTGAGGGTGAGTGTGAGGGTTAGGGTAAGCTTTAGGCTTAGGGTTAGGTTGAGGGTGAGGGTTAGGTTTAGAGTGTGGGTAAGTGTGAGGGTTAGGGTTAGTTTTAGGTTTAGGGTGAGGGTTAGGTTTAGGCTTAGGCTTAGGTTTAGGTTGAGGGTGAAGGTAGGTGGGAGGGTTATGGTTATGGTGAGGGTGAGGATTAGGGTTAGGGTGAGGGTTAGGATTTGGGTTAGGATTAAGGTGAGGGTGAGGGTTAGGATTAGGGTGAGTGTTAGGGTGAGGGTGAGGGTTAGGTTTAGGATTAGAGTGAGGGTTAGGTTTTGGCTTAGTATTAGTGTTTTTGTTAAAGTTAGGGTTAGAGTTATGGTGAGGGTGAGAGTGAGGGTGAGGGTTAGGGTTAGGGTGAGTTTAGGGTTAGGGTGAGGATTAGGGTTAGGGTGAGGGTGAGGTTTAGGGTTAGAGTGAGTGTTAGGGGGAGGGTTAGGTTGAGGGTTAGGGTTAGGTTTAGGATTAGGGTTAGGGTGAGGGTGAGTGTGAGGGTTAGGGTTAGGCTTAAGCTTAACCTTAGGGATATGCTGAGGATGAGGGTGGGGTTGAGGATTATGGTTTGGGTGTTGGTTAGGGATAGGATTTGGGTGAGGGTTAGGATGAGGGTTAGGGTTATTATTAGGGTTAGGCTGAGGGCTATGGTGAGGGCGAGGGTTAGGGTTAGGTTTAGGCTTAAGTTTAGGGTTAGGCTGAGGGTGAGGTTGAGGGTGAGTGTTAAGGTTAGGGTGATGGTTAGGATTATGGTTAGGTTGAAGTTTAGCATGAGGTTTAGGGATAGGTTGAGGGATAGAGTGAGGGTGATGGTAAGGGTAAAGTTGAGGGTTAGGCTGAGGGTGAGAATTAAGATAACGGTGAGGGTTAGGGTTAGGGTGAGGGTTAGGGTAAGGGTGAGGGTGAGGGTTAGATTGAGGATTAGTGTTAGGTTCAGTGTGAGGTTTGGTGTGAGGATGAGGGTTAGGGTTAGGTTGAGGGTTAGTGTTAGGTTTAGTGTTATTGTTAGGTTAAGGATTAGATTTACGGTGAGGGTGAGGTTGCGGGTCCTGGTTAGGGTTAGGATTAGGGTGAGGTTTAGAGTTAGGTTTCGAGATAGGGTTAGGTAGAGGGTGATGTTTAGGGTTAGATTTCAGGTTAGTGTTAGGGTTGGGCTTAGGGTTAGGCTGAGGGTGAGAGTGGGGGTGAGGATTAGGGTTGGGTTTAGGGTTAGGGTTAGAGTTAGGGTTAGGGTTAGGTTAGGGATTAGGGTTAGGGTGAAGGTTAGGGTGAGTGTTAGAGTTAGGGTTAGGCTTAGGCTGAGGGTGAGGGTGGGGGTGAGGATTAGTTTTCAGGTGATGGTTAGGGTTAGGATTAGGGTGAAGGTTAGGATGAGGGTTAGAGTTGGGATTAGGCTTAGGGTGAGGGCTAGGGGGAGAGTGAGGTTTAGGGTTAGGGTTAGGGTGAGGTTTAGGGTAAAGGTGAGGTTAGGGTTAGTGTGAGGGTTAGTGTTAGGTTTAGGTTTAGAGTTAGGGTTAGGGGGAGGGTTAGGGTCAGGGTTAGGGTTAGGGTTAGTGTTAGGGTTATGGTTAGGGTGATGGTTAGGCTTACGGTTAGCTTGAAGGTTAGGATGAGGTTTAGGGATAGGGTGAGGGTTAGGGTAAGGGCGATATTAAGGGTAAATTTGAGGGTTAGGCTTTGGATGAGGGTTAGGATAAGTGTGAGGGTTACGGTTAGGGTGAGGGTTAGGGTAAGGGTGAGGGTGAGGGATTAAGGTGAGGCTGAGGGTTAGATTGAGGATTAGGGTTAGGGTTAGTGTTTGGTTTAGGGTGAGGATGAGGGTTAGGGTTAGGTGAAGTTAAGTGTTAGAATTAGGGTTATGGTGAGGACTAGGGTGAGGGTGAGGGTTAGGTTTAGGGGTAGCGTGAGGTTTAGGCTTAGGGTGAGGGTTAGGGTTAGTGTGAGGGTTAGTGTTAGGGTTAGGGTTAGTGTTAGGGTGAGGGTAAGTGTTAGGGAGAGGGTTAGGGTGAGGGTGAGGGTTATAGTTAGGGTGAGGCTAAGGGTTAGGTTTAGGGTTATTGTTAATTTTAGGTTTAGATTTATGTTGAGGGTGAGGGTGAGGGTGAGGTTTAGGGTTAGGTTTAGGGTGAGGTTTAGGGTTAGATTTATCTTAGGGTTAGGGTAAGTGTTATGGTTACAGTTAGGATTAGTGTTATGTTAGGGTTAGGGTTAGGGTTATGGTGTGGTTGAATGTGTGGTTTAGGGTTAGGTTTAGGTGTAGGCTTGGGGTTAGGCTGAGGGTGAGGTTGAGGGTGATGGTTACGGTTAGTCTGAGGGTTAGGATTATGGTTAGTGTGAGGGTTAGGATGAATGTTAGGGTTAGGATTAGGGTTAGAGTGAGGGCTAGGGTGAGCGTGAGGTTTAGTGTTAGGGTTAGGGTGAGGTTTAGGGTTAGGGTTATGTGAGGGTGAGGTTTAGTGTTAGAGTTCGGGTTAGGTTGAGGGTTAGGATTAGGGTTAGTGTTAGCGTTAGGGTTAGGGTGAGTGTTAGGGTTAGGGTGAGTGTTATGGTGATGGTTAGGATTAGGATTAGGGTAGGGTTAGGGTGAGTGTGAGGGTGAGGGTAAGTGTTAGGCTTAGGGTTAGCCTGAGGGTGAGGGTGAGCGTGAGGGTTAGGGTTAGGGTGAGGGTGAGTGTGAGTGTTAAGGTTAGGTTAGGCTGAGGGTGATGGTGAGGGAGAGGGTTAGTGTTAGGGTGAGGGTTAGGTTAGGGTTAGGGTGAGGGTTAGTGTTAGGGGTATGATGAGTTTTAGTTTTAGGGTAACGGTTAGTGTGAGGGTAAGATCTAGGGTTAGCGTTGGGCTTAGGGTGAGGGTTAGCCTGAGGGTTAGGGTTAGGGTGAGGTTTAGGGTGGGGGTGACAGTAAAGGTAAACTTTAGGGTTAGGCTGAGGGTGAGAGTTATTGTAAGGATTTGGGTTAGGGTTAGGGTGAGGGTTAGGGGTAGGGGTAGGGTGAGGGTGAGTGTAAGATTGAGGATTAGTGTTAGGGTGAAATTTAGGGTAAGGATGAGGTTTTGGGTTAGGGTTTTTGTTAGTGCTATGGTTATAGTTAAGTTTGCAGTGAGGGTGATGCTGAGGGTGAGGTTTATGGTGAGGGTTAGATTTAGGTTAGGGTTAGGGTTAGTATTATTTTTAGGGTTAGGGTTAGATTTACAGTGAGGGTGAGGGTGAGGGTTAGGGTTAGGGTGAGGTTTACGGTGAGGTTTAGGGTTAGGGTTACGTTGAGGGTGAGGTTTAGATTTAGAATTAGGTTTATGGGGAGGGTTAGGGTGAGAGGTAGGGTTAGGGTTAGTGTTAGTCTTAGGGTGAGGTTGAGGGTTAGGTTGAGGTTTAGGGATAGGCTTAGGGTTAGGAATAGTGTTAGGGTGGGGTTGAGTGTGAGGGTTAGGTTTAGGATTAGGCTTAGGTTTAGGTTGAGTGTGAAGGTAGGTGTGAGGGTTATGGTTACGGTGAGGGTGAGGATTAGGGTTACAGTGAGGGTTAGGATTTGGGTTAGGATTAAGGTGAGGGTGAGTGTTAGGGTTAGGGTGAGGGTTAGGGTTAGGATTAGGATTAGGGTGAGGGTGAGGATTAGAGTTAGTGTTAGTGTTAGGTTTAGGGTTAGGCTGAGGGTGAGGGTGGCGGTGAGGATTAGTGTTAGGGTGATGGTTAGAGTTAGGTTTAGTGTTATTGTTAGGGTTAGGGTTAGAGTTACGGTGAGGGTGAAGTTCTGGGTGAGGTTTAGGGTTAGTGTTAGGGTGAGGTTTAAAGTTAGGGTTGGAAATAGGGTTAGGGTTAGGGTGATGTTTAGGGTTAGAGTTCAGGTTAGTGTTAGGGTTGGGCTTAGGTTTAGGCTGAGGGTGAGAGTGGGGGTGAGTATTAGGGATACGGTTAAGGTTAGGGTTAGAGTTAGGTTTATGGTTAGCGTTAGGGTTATTGTTAGTGTTATGTTTAGGGTTAAGTTTGCAGTGAGGGTGAGGCTGAGGGTGAGGTTTATGGTTAGGGTTAGGTTTGGGGTTAGGGTTATTGTTAGTGTTAGTGTTAGGTTTAGGGTTAGGGTTAGAGTTACGGTGAGAGTGAGTCTTAGGGTTTGGTTGAGGTTTAGGGTGACGTTTAGGGTTAGGATTAGGTTGAGGGTGAGGTTTATGGTTAGAGTGAGGGTTAGTGGGAGGGTTAGGGTTAGGATTAGGGATAGGGTTAGGTTTAGGGTTAGGATTAGTGTTTTTGTTAAGGTTAGGGTTAGACTCATGGTTAGTGTTAGGGTGAGGGTGAGGGTTAGGGTTAGGGTTAGGGTGTGGTTTAGGGTTAGGATGAGGATTAGGGTTAGGGTGAGGGTGAGGTTTAGGGTTAGAGTTAGGTTTAGGCAGAGGGCTAGGGTGAGGGTTAGGGTTAGGGTTAGGGTTAAGTTTAGGAATAGGGTTAGGGTGAGGATGAGTGTGAGGGTTAGGGTTAGGCTTATTCTTAGGTTTAGGGTTAGGCTGAGGATGAGGGTGGGGGTGAGGATTAGGGTTCGGTTGATTGTTAGGTTTAGGATTAGGGTGACTGTTAGGATGAGGGTTAGTGTTAGGATTAGGGTTAGGGTTAAAGCTAGGGGGAGGGGGAGGGTTATGGTTAGGCTTAGGCTTAGGGTTAGGCTGAGGGTGAGGTTGAGGGTGAATGTTAAGTTTAGGGTGATGTTTAGGGATACGGTTAGGTTGAAGGTTAGCATGAGGTTTAGGGATAGGGTGAGGGTTAGCGTGAGGGTGATGGTTTGGGTAAAGTTGAGTGTTAGGCTGAGGGTGAGAATTAAGATAAGGGTGAGGGTTGGTGTTAGGTTGAGGGTTAGGGTTAGGGTTAGTATGAGTGTTAGGGTTAGGGTGAGGTTTATGGTTATGTTTAGGATTAGGATTAGGGTTAGGGTGAGAATGAGTGTGAGGTTAGGGTAAGGGTTTGGCTTAGGGTTAGGTTGAGGGTGTGGGTTAGGTTTAGGGTGAGGGCGAGTGTGAGGGTTAGGATTAGTGTTAGGGTTAGGGTGAAGGTTAGTGTGAGGGTTAGTGTTAAAGTTAGGGTGTGGTTGAGGGTTAGGTTTAGGGTCATGCTTAGGGTTATGGTCAGGGAGAGGGTTAGCATGAGGGTGAGAGTTAGTGTGAGGGTTAGGGTGAGGGTGACAGTAAGGGTAAAGTTGAGGGTTTGGCTGAGAGTGAGGATTATGGTAAATGTGAGGGTTAGGGTTAAGGTGAGGGTGAGGGTTAGGGGTAGAGGTAGGGTGAGGGTGAGTTTAAGATTGAGTATTAATGTTAGGGTGAGGTATAGGGTGAGGATGAGGGTTAGGTTTAAGGTTATTGTTAGTGTTATGGTTACAGTTAAGTTTGCAGTGAGGGTGAGGCTGAGGGTGACGTTTATAGTTAGGGTTAGGTTTAGGTTTAGTGTTAGGGTTAGTATTATTTTTAGGGTTAGGGTTAGATTTACAGTGAGGATGAGGGTGAGGGTTAGGGTTAGGGTGAGGTTTACGGTGAGGTTTAGGGTTAGTGTTAGGTTGAGCGTGAGGTTTAGAGTTAGAATTATGTTTATGGGGAGGGTTAGGGTGAGAGATAGGGTTAGGGTTAGAGTTAGTGTTAAGGTGAGGGTGAGGATTAGGTTGAGGTTTAGGGACAGGTTTAGGGTTAGGATTAGGTTTTGGTTGAGGATAAGTGTGAGAGTTAGGTTTAGGCTTAGACTCAGGGTTAGGTTAAGGGTGAATGTAGGTGTGAGCGTTATGGTTACGGTGAGGGTGAGGATTAGGGTTAGGGTGAGGGCTAGAATTTGGGTTAGGATTAAGGTGAGGGTGAGGGTTAGGGTTAGGGTGAGTTTTAGGTTTAGGATTAGGATTAGGGTGAGTGTGAGTGTTTGGATTATGGTTAGGGTTATTGTTAGTGTTATGGTTAAGGTTACCTTTGCAGTGATGCTGAGGCTGAGGGTGAGGGTTAGGTTTAGGATTAGGGTTAGGGTTAAGTTTAGGGTTAGGATTAGTGTTTCTGTTAAGGTTAGGGTTAGAGTTATGGTGAGGGTGAGGGTGAGCGTTAGGGTTAGGGTTAGGGTGTGCTTTAGGGTTAGGGTGTGGATGAGGGTATTGGTGAGGGTTAAGTTTAGGGTTAGAGTGAGGGTTCGGGGGAGGGTTAGGGTGAGTGTTAGGGTTTGGGTTAGGGTTAGGTTTAGGAGTAGGGTTAAGTTGAGGGTGAGTGTGAGTGTTAGGGTTAGGCTTAGGCTTAGGCTTAGGGTTAGGCTGAGGATGAGGGTGGGGGTGAGGATTAGTGTTCGAGTGATGATTTGGGTGAGGATTAAGGTGAGGGTTAGGATGAGGGTTAGGGTGAGGATTAGGGTTAGGGTGAGGGCTAGGTTGAGGTTGAGGGTTAGGGTTAGGGTTAGGTTTAGGGTTAGGCTGATAGTGACGTTGAGGGTAAGGGTTAAGGTAAGGGTAATGGTTAGGGTTAAGGTTAAGTTGAAGATTAGCATGAGGTTTAAGGATAGGGTGAGGGTTAGATTGAGGGTGATGGTAAGGGTAAAGTTGAAAGTTAGGCTGACTGTGAGAATTAAGATAAGGGTGAGGGTTAGGGTTAGGGTGAGGCTTAGGGTAAGGGTGTGGGTTAGGGGTTATGGTGAGGGTTAGGGTTAGGTTGAGGGTTATAGTTAGGGTGAGGGTTAGGGTTAGGGTTATTGTTATTGTTAGGTTTAGAGTTAGGTTGAGGGTGAGGGTGACCGTAAGGGTTAGGTTTAGGGTTAGGATTAGGGTGAGATTTAGGGTTAGGATTAGTGTTAGAGTTAGGGTTAGGGTGAGGGTGAGGTTTAGGGTTAGAATTAGGCTTCGGTTGAGTGTTAGTGTGAGGGTTAGGGTTAGGGTAAGTGTTAGGTTAGTGTTAGGGTGAGGATTAGGTTTAGAGTGATAATTAGGGGTAGTATTAGGATTAGGGTGAGGTTGAGTGTGTGGGTTATGCTTAAGTTTAATGTTAGGCTTAGGGTTAGGCTGAGGGTGAGGTTGAAGGTGAGGGTTATGGTTAGGGTGAGGGTTAGAGTTAGGGTTAGATTGAGGGTTAGTGTTACGATTAGTGTTAGGTTGAGCGCTGGGGTGATGGTTAGTGTGAGGTTTAGGGTTAGGGATAGGGTTAGGTTTAACATTAGGGTTAGGTTTTGGGTGAGTGTGAGGGTTAGGCTTAGTGTTAGGGTTAGGATTAGGGTTAGGGTTATGGTTAGGGTTTGATTTAGAGTGAGGATGAGGGTAAGAATTAGAGTTAGTGTTAGGGTTAGGGTTAGGCTAAGGGTGAGGGTGGGGTGAGGATTTGGGTTAGGGTGATGGTTAGGGTTAGGGTTAGTGTTATTGTTAGGGTTAGGGTTAGAGTTAAGGTGAGGGTGAGGGTGAGGGTGCGGGTGAGTTTTAGGGTTAGGGTTAGGTGAGGTTTAGGGTTAGTGTTAGAGATAAGGTTAAGGTGAGGGTGAGGTTTAGGGTTAGAGTTCGGGTTAGTGTTAGGGTTACGCTTACCGTTAGGCTGAGGTTGAGGGTGGGGGTGAGGATTCGGGTTAGCGTTAGGGTTAGTGTTAGAGTTCGGGTTAGGCTTAGGGTTAGGGTTATTGTTAGTGTTATGGTTAGGTTTAGTTTGCAGTGAGGGTGAGGCTGAGGGTGAGGTTTATGGTTAGGTTTAGGTTTAGGATTAGGGTTAGTGTTAGTGTTATTTTTAGGGTTAGGGTTAGAGTTATGGTGAGGGTGAGGGTGAGGGTGAGGGTTAGGTTTAGGGTGAGGTTTAGGGTGAGGTTGAGGGTTAGGGTTAGGTTGGGTGTGAGGTTTAGGGTTAGAGTGAGAGTTAGTGGGAGTGTTAGGGTGAGAGTTAAGTTTAGGGTTATTGTTAGTCTTAGGGTGAGGGTGAGGTTTAGGTTGAGGTTTAGGGATAAGTTTAGGGTTAGGATTAGGGTTAGGGTGAGGGTGAATGTGAGCGTTAGGGTTAGGGTTAGGCTTAGGCTTAGGTTTATGATTATGGTGAGGGTGAGTGTTAGGCTTAGGATTAGGGTGAGGTTTAGGGCTAGGTTGAGGGTTAGGGTTAGTGTGAGTGTTAGTGTAGGGTTAGGTTTAGTGTTAGGGTTAGGGGGAGGGGTAGGGTCAGAGTTAGGGTTAGGGTTAGTGTGAAAGTTAGGGTTAGGGTGAGGGTTTAGTTGAGGTTTAGGGTTAGGGTTAGGGTTAGGTTTAGGATTAGGGTTAGGTTGAGGGTATTTGTGAGTGTTAGGGTTAGGTTTAGGCTTAGGCTGAGGGTGAGGGTGAGGGTGAGGCTTAGCGTTTGGGTGATGGTTAGGGTTAGGGTGAGGGTGAGGGTTAGGATGAGGGTTAGGTTTAGGATTAGGGTTAAGGTGAAGGCTAGGGTGAGGGTGAGGGTTAGGTTTAGTGTTAGGGTGAGGTTTAGGCTTAGGATGAGTGTTAGGGCTATTGTGAGTGTTAGTGGTAGGGTTAAGTTTAGTGTTAGGGTTAGGGGGAGGATTAGGGTCAGGGTTAAGTTTAGGGTTAGTGTTAGAATTAGGGTTAGGGTGCTGGTTGGTGTTATGGTTAGCTTGAAGGTTAGGATGTTTAGGGATACGGTGAGGGTTACGGTGAGGGTGATGGTAAGGTTGAAGTTGAGGGTTAGGCTGAGGGTGAGGGTTAAGATAAGGGTGAGGGTTAGGGGTTATGGTGAGGGTGAGGGTTAGATTGAGGATTAGGGTTAGGGTTAGTGTCTGTTTTAGGGTGAGGATGAGGGTTAGGGTTAGGTGAGGGTAAGGGTTAGAATTAGGGTTATGGTGAGGGCTAGGATCAGGGTGAGGGTTAGGGTTAGTGTTAGCGTTAGGGTGAGGGTGAGGCTTAGGGTGAGTGTTAGGGTTAGTGTGAGGGTTAGTGTGAGGGTTAGTATTAGGGTTAGTGTTAGTGTTAGGGTGAGGGTAAGTGTTAGGTTGAGGGTTAGGGTTAGGGTGAGGGTTATAGTTATGGTGAGGGTTAGGGTTAGGGTTAGGGTTTGTGTTAATTTTAGGTTTAGGGTCATGTTGAGGGTGAGGGTGAGGGTTAGGGTTAGGGTTAATATTAGGTTAGGGTTAGGGTGAGTGTGTGGGTTAGGATTAGGTTTAGGGTTAGGCTTAGTTTTTGGCTGAGAGTGAGGTTGAGGGTGAGGGTTAGGGTTAGGGTGAGGGTAAGGATTTCGGTTAGGGTGAGGGTTAGGATGAGGGTTAGGTGATGGCTAGCGTGAGGGTGAGGTTTAGGGTTAGGGTTAGGGTGAGGTTTAGTGTTAGGGTTAGGGTGAGGGTGAGGTTGAGTGTTAGAGTTAGGGTTAGAGTGAGGGTTAGGGATCTGGTTAGTGTTAGGTTTAGGGTTAGGGTGAGTGATAGGGTTAGGGTGAGGGTTATGGTTATGGTTAGGATTAGGATTAGGGTTACGGTTAGGGTTAGTGTGTGGGTTAATGTTAGGTGTAGTGTTAGGCTTAGGGTTAGGCTGAGGGTGAGGTTGAGGCTGAGGGTTAGGTTTATTGTGAGTGTTTGTGTTACAGTGAGGGTTATGTTTAGGGTGACGGTTACGGTTAGGTTTAGGGTTAGGTTGAGGGCTACGTTGAGGGTGAGATTTAGGGTTAGCTTTAGGGTAAAGTTTATGGTGAGGGTGAGGTTTAGGGATAGGGTTAGGCTGAGGTTTAGGGTTATATTTAGGGTTAGGGGTAGGGCGAGTGTGAGGTTTAGGGTTAGAGTTAGGGTTACGGTGAGGGTTAGGGTGAGGTTTACGTTTAGAGTTAGGGTTAGGGGGAGGGTTAGGGTGAGGGTTAGTTTTAGGGTGAGGGCTAGGTTGAGGGTGAGGGTAAGGGTTAATATTAGGCTTAGGCCTATGTTTAGGCTGAGGGTGAGGTTGAGGGCGAGGTTAGGGTTAGGGTGAGGTTAGGGGTATGGTTAGGTTGAAGGTTAGCATGAGTTTTAGGGATAGGGTGAGGGTTAAGGTGAGGGTGATGGTAAGGGTAATGTTGAGGATTACGCTGAGGGTCGGGGTAAAGATAAGGTTGAGGGTTAGTGTTAGGGTGAGGGTTAAGGTAAGTTTGAGGGTTAGGGGTTGGGGTGAAAGTGAGGGTTAGATTGAGGATTAGGGTTAGGGTTAGTGTGAGGTTTAGGGTGATGATGAGGGTTAAGGTTAGGGTGAGGGTTACGGTTAGAATTAGGGTTAGGATGAGGGCTAGGGTGAGGGTGAGGGTTAGGGTTAGGTTGGGGTTAGAGTGAGTTTTAGGGTTAGTGTTAGGGTGAGGCTAAGTGTTAGGGTGAGGGTTAGGGTTAGGTTTAGGGATATTGTTATTGTTAGGTTTATGGTTACATTGAGGGTGAGGGTGAGGGTGAGTGTTAGGGTTAGAGTTAGGGTGAGGTTTAGGTTTAGTATTACGGGTAGAGTTATGGTGAGGGTGAGGTTTTGGGTTCGAGTTAGTCTTAGGGTGAGGGTTAGTGTGAGGATTAGGGTTAGGGTTAGTGTTAGGTTAGGGTTAGGGTGAGGGTTAGTGTGAGCGTTAGGGTTAGAGGGAGGGTTAGGGTTAGGATTAGGGTTAGGGTGAGGTTGAGTGTTTGGGTTAGGGTTAGGTTTAGAGTTAGGCTTAGGTTTAGGCTGAGGCTGAGGTTGAATGTAAGGGTGAGGGTTAGGTGAGGGTTAGGTTTAGGGTAAGTTTGAGGGTTAGGATGAGGGTTAGGGTTAGGACTAGGGTTAGTGTGAGGGTCAGTGTGTGGGTTAGGGTTAGGTTTAGATTTATGCGTCGGGTTAGGCTGAGGCTGAGGTTGAGGGTGAGGGTTAGGGTTAGTGTGAGGCTTAGGGTTAGGGATAGGGTTAGGTTTAGGATTAGGGTAGGTTGAGGGTCAGTGTGAGTTTTAGGGTTAGAGTTAGGGTTAGGCTTAGGGTTAGGGTTAGGTTTAGGGTTAGGGTTTGGTTTAGGGTGAGGGGTAGGGTGAGGATTAGGGTTAGTGTTAGTGTTATGGTTAGGGTTAGGCTGAGGGTGAGGGTGGGGGTGAGGATTAGGGTTAGGGTGATGGTTAGGTTTAGGGTTAGTGTTATTGTTAGGGTTAGGGTTAGAGTTACGGTGAGGCTGAGGTTGTGGGTGAGGGTTAGGGTTAGGGTTTGGGTGAGGTTTAGAGTTAGGGTTGGAGATAAGGTTAGGGTGAGGGTGATGTTTAGGGTTAGAGTTAGGGTTAGTGTTAGGATTGGGCTTAGGTTTAGGCCGAGTGTGAGAGTGGGGGTGAGGATTAGGGATAGGGTTAGGGTTAGGGTTAGATTTAGGGTTAGGGTTAGGGTTAGGGTTATTGTTAGTGTTATGTCTAAGGTTAAGTTTGCAGTGAGGGTGAGGCTGAGGGTGAGGTTTATGGTTAGGGTTAGGTTTAGGGTTAGGGTTAATGTTAATTTTAGTGTTAGGGTTAGGGTTACAGTTATGGTGACAGTGAGCGTGAGGGTGAGGTTTAGGGTTAGGGTGAGATTTAGGGTTAGATTTAGGTTGAGGGTGAGTTTTAGGTTTAGAGTGAGGGTTAGTGGGAGGGTTAGGGTGAGGGTTAGGTTTAGGGTTAGTGTTAGTCTTAGGGTGAGGGTGAGGATTAGGTTGAGGTTTAAGGATAGGGTTAGGTTTACGATTAGGGTTAGGGTGAGGGTGAATGTGAGGTTTAGGATTAGGTTTAGGCTTAGGCTTATGGTTAGAAATAGGATGAGGGTGAGTGTTAGGGTTAGGGTTAGATTGAGGTTTAGGGTTAGGGTGTGGGTTAGGGTTAGTGTGTTAGTGTTAGGGTTTGGTTTAGTGTTAGGGTTAGGGGGAGGGTTAGGGTCAGGTTTAGGGTTAGGGTTAATATTAGGGTTAGAGTTAGTTTAAGGGTTAGGGTTAAGGTGAGGGTGAGGGTGAGTGTTAGGGTTAGGCTTAGGCTTAGGCTGAGGGTGAGGGTGTGGGTCAGTATTAGTTTTTGTGTGATGGTTAGGGTTAGGTTTAGGGTGAGGGTTAGTGTGAGGTCTAGGGTGAGAGTGAGGGTTAGGGTTAGGGTTAGAGTGAGGTTTATGATTAAGGTGAGGTTTAAGGTTAGTGTGAGTGTTAGTGTTAGGTTTATTTTTAGTGTTACGTTTAGGGGGAGTGTTAGGGTCAGGCTTAGGGTTAGGGTTAGTGTTAGGGTTAGGGTTAGGGTGATGGTTAGGGTTACGGTTAGCTTGAAGGTTAAGATGAGGTTTAGGGATAGGGTGAGTGTTAGGGTAAGGGTGATGGTAAGGGTAAATTTGAGGGTTACGCTGAGGGTGAGGGTTAGGATAAGTGTGAGGGTTACGGTTAGGGTGAGGGTTAGGTTAAGGTTGAGGGTTAGGTATTAGGGTGAGGGTTAGATTGAGGAGTAGGGTTAGGGTTAGTGTTGTTGTTTAGGGTGAGGATGAGGGTTAGGGTTAGGTGAGAGTAAGGGTTAGAATTAGGGTTAGGGTGAGGGCTAGGTTGAGGGTGAGGGTTAGGTTTAGGGTTAGGGTGAGGTTTAGGCTTAGGGTGAGGTTTTGGGTTAGTGTAAGGGTTAGTGTTAGGGTTAGGGTTAGTGTTATGGTGAGGGTAAGTTTTAGGGTGAGGGTTATAGTTAGGGTGAGGGTTAGGGTTAGGGTTAGGGTTATTGTTAGATTTAGGTTTAGATTTACGTTAAGTATGAGGGTGAGGGTGAGGTTTAGGGTTAGGGTTAGGGTGAGGTATAGGTTTAGGATTAGGGTTAGAGTTAGGGTTAGGGTTTGGGTGAGGTTTAGGGTTAGATTTATGCTTAGGGTGAGGGTTAGTTTTAGGTTTGGGTTAGGGTAAGGGTCAGTGTGAGGGTTATGGTTAGATTTCTGTTAGTGTTAGGATTAGGTTTAGGGTGAGGTTCAGTGTGTGGGTTAGGGTTAGGTTTAGGGTTAGGCTTAGCGTTAGGCTGAGGGTGAGGTTCAGGGTGAGGTTAGGGGTTAGGGTGAGGGTTAGGATTAGGGTTAGTGTGAGGGTTAGGATGAGGGTTAGGGTTATGATTAAGGTTAGAGTGAGGGCAAGGGTGAGGGTGACTTTTACGGTTAGGGTTAGGGTGCGGTTGTGGGTTAGGGTTAGGGTGAGGGTGAGGTTTAGTGTTAGAGTTAGGGTTAGGGTGAGGGTTAGGGTTAGGGTTAGGGTTAGTGTTAGGTTTAGGGATAGGGTGAGTGTTAGGTTTAGGGTGAGGGTTATGGTTATGGTTAGGATTAGAATTATGGTTAGGTTGAGGGTGAGTGTGTGGGTTGGGGTAAGGTTTAGGCTTAGGGTTAGGTTGAGCGTGAGGGTTAGGTTTAGGCTGAGGGTGAGTGCGAGGGTTAGGTTTAGTGTTAGGGTTAGGGTGAGGTTTAGTGTGAGGGTTATTGTTAAAGTTAGGGTGTGGGTGAGGGTTAGGGTTAGGGTGATGCTTAGGTTTACGGTCAGGGAGAGGGTTAGCATGAGGGTGAGATTTAGTGTGAGGGTTAGAGTGAAGGAGGCAGTAAGGGTAAAGTTGAGGGTTAGACTGAAAGTGAGGATTACTGTAAATGTGAGGGTTAGGGTTAGGGTGAGGGTTAGGGTTAGGGTTAGGGTGAGGGTGTGGTTTAGTTTGAGGATTAGTTTTAGGGTTAGTGTGAGGTTTAATGTGAGTATGAGAGTTAGGGTTAGGGTGAGGGCTAGGGTGAGGGTGAGGGTTAGGATTTGGGTTAGGGTGAGTGTGAGAGTTAGGGTGAGTGTTAGGGTTAGGGTGAGGGTTAGTGTGAGGGTTAGTGTTAAAGTTAGGGTGTGGGTTAGGGTTAGGGTTAGGGTGATGCTTAGGGTTATGATCAGGGAGAAGGTTAGCATTAGGGTGAGAGTTAGTGTGAGGGTTAGGGTGAGGGTGACAGTAAGGGTAAAGTTGAGGTTTAGGCTGAGAGTGAGGATTACGGTAAATGTGAGGATTAGGGTTATGGTTATGGTGCGGGTTAGGGTTAGGGGTAGTGTGAGGGTGAGGGTAAGATTGAGGATTAGTGTTAAGGTGAGGTTTAGGGTGAGGATGAGTGTAAGGGTTAGGGTTAGGGTTATTGTTAGTGTTATGGTTACAGTTAAGTTTGCAGTGAGGGTGAGGCTGAGGGTGAGGTTTATGGTTATGGTTAGGTTTAGGGTTAGGGTTAGGGTTAGTATTATTTTTAGGGTTAGGGTTAGATTTACAGTGAGGGTGAGGGTGAGGGATAGGTTTAGGGTGTAGTTTACGGTGAGGTTTAGGGTTAGGGTTAGGTTGAGGGTGAGTTTTAGAGTTTGAATTTGGTTTATTGTGAGGGATAGTGTGAGAGGTAGGGTTAGGTTTAGAGTTAGTGTTAGTGTGCGGGTGAGGGTTAGGTTGAGGTTTAGGGATAGGCTTAGGGTTAGAATTAGGGTTTGGGTGAGCATGAGTGTGAGGGTTAGGTTTAGGTTTATGCTTAGGTTTAGGTTGAAGGTGAAGGTAGGTGTGAGTGTTATGGTTACAGTGAGGGTGAGGATTACAGTTAGGGTGAGGATTAAGATTTGGGTTCGGTTTAAGGTGAGGGTGAGGGTTAGGGTTAGGGTGATGGTTAGGGTTAGGATTAGGATTAGGCTGAGGGTGAGTGTTTGGATTAGGATTAGGCTTATTTTTAGTGTTATGGTTAAGGTTACATTTGCAGTGATGGTGAGGCTGAGGGTGAGGTTTAGGATTAGGATTAGGGTTAGGGTTAGGTTTAGGGTTAGGATTAGTGTTTTTGTTAAGGTTAGGGTTAGAGTTATGGTGAGGGTTAGGGTGAGGGTGAGGGTGAGGCTTAGGTTTAGGGTTAGAGGGAGGTTTAGGGTTAGGGTGAGGATTAGGGTTAGGGTGAGGGTGAGGTTTAGGGTTAGAGTTAGGGTTAGGGGGAAGGTTAAGGTGAGGGTTAGGGTTAGGGTTAGGGTTAGGTTTAGGATTAGGGTTAGGGTGAGGGTGAGTGTGAGTGTTAGGGTAGGCTTAGGCTTAGGCTTAGGGTTAGGCTGAGGATGAAGGTGGAGGTGAGGTTTAGGGTTCGGGTGATGGTTAGGGTTAGGATTAGGGTGAGGGTTAGAATGAAGGTTAGGGTTAGGATTAGGGTTAGGGTAAGGGCTAGGGTGAGGGTGAGGATTAGGGTTAGGGTTAGGCTTAGGCTTAGGGTTAGGCTGAGGTAGAGGTTGAGGATGAGGGTTATGGTTAGGGTGATGATTAGTGTTACCGTTAGGTTGAAGATTAGCATGAGATTTAGTGATAAGGTGAGGGTTAGAGTGAGGGTGAAGGTAAGGGTATAGTTGAGGGTTAGGCTGAGAGTGAGAATTAAAATAAGGGTGAGGGTTAGGGTTAGGGTGAGGCTTAGGGTAAGGGTGAGGGTTAAGGGTTATGCTGAGGGTGAGGGTTAGATTGAGGATTAGGGTTAGGTTTATGGTGAGGATGAGGGTTAGGGTTATGGTGAGGGTTAAGGTTAGAATTAGGTTTAGGTTGAGAGCTAGGGAGAGGGTGAGGGTTAGGGTTAGGGTTAGGGTTAGGATGAGTTTTAGGATTAGGGTGAGGTTTAAGGTTAGTGTGAGGGTTAGTGTTAGGGTTAGTGTTAGTGTGAGGGTAAGTGTTAGGGTGAGGGTTAGGGTTCGGATGAGGTTTATAGTTAGGGTGAGGGTTAGGATTAGGGTTATTGTTATTGTTAGGTTTAGGGTTACATTGAGGGTGAGGGTGAGGGTGAGGGTTAGGTTTAGGATTAGGGTTAGGGTCAGATTTAGGGTTAGGATTAGGGTTAGAGTTAGGGTTAGGGTGAAGGTGAGGTTTCCGGTTAGAGTTGGGCTTAGGGTGAGTGTTAGTGTGAGGGTTAGGGTTAGGGTTAGTGTTAGGTTAGGGTTAGGGTGAGGGTTAGTTTGAGGGTTAGGGTTAGAGTGATAGTTAGCATTAGTATTAGGGTTATGGTGAGGGTGAGTGTTTGGGTTAGGGTTAGGTTTAGTGTTAGGCTTAGGGTTAGGCTGAGGGTGAGGTTGAGGGTGAGGATTAGGGTTAGGGTGAGGGTTAGAGTTAGGGTTAGATTGAGGGTTAGGATGAGGGTTAGGGTTAGGATGAGTGTTAGGTTGACTGCTGGTGTGAAGTTTAGTGTGAGGGATAGGGATAGGGTTAGGTTTAGGATTAGGGTTAGGTTGAGGGTGAGTGTGATGGTTAGGCTTAGGGTTAGGGTTAGGTATTGGGTTAGGGTTTGGTTTAGAGTGAGGGTGATGGTGAGGATTAGGATTAGTGTTAGGGTTAGGGTTAGGGTTAGGCTAAGGGTGAGAGAGTGGGGTTGAGGATTAGGGTTAGGGTTAGGTGAGGTTTAGGGTTAGTGTTAGAGATAGGGTTAGGGTGAGGGTAAGGTTTAGGGTTAGATTTAGGGTTATTTTTAGCGTTAGGCTTAGGTTTAGGCTGAGGGTGAGCCTGGGGGTGAGGATTAGGTTTAGCGTTAGGGTTAGGGTTAGAGTTCGGTTTAGGGTTAGGGTTAGGGTTATTGTTAGTGTTATGGTTAGAATTAATTTTGCAGTGTGGGTGAGGCTGAGGGTGAGGTTTATGGTTAGGGTTAGGTTTAGAGTTAGGGTTAGTGTTAGTGTTGTTGTTAGGGTTAAGTTTAGAGTTACGGTTAGGGTGAAGGTGAGGGTGAAGGTTAGGGTTAGGGTGAGTTTTAGGGTGAGGTTTAGGGTTAGGATTAGGTTGTGGGTTAGTGTTATTCTTAGGGTGAGGGTGAGGGTTATGTTGAGGTTTAGGGATAGGCTTAGGGTTAGGATTAGGTTTAGGGTGAGTGTGAATGTGAGTGTTAGGGTTAGAATTAGGCTTAGGCTTAGGTTTGGGATTATGGTGAGGGTGAGTGTTAAGCTTAGGTTTAGGGTGAGGTTTAGGGTTAGGGTGAGGGTTAGGGTTAGGTTTAGTGTTAGGGTTAGGGGGAGGGTTAGGGTCAGCATTATGGTTAGGGTTACTGTGAGGGTTAGGGTTAGTATGAGGGATAGGTTGAGGTTTAGGGTTAGGGTTAGGGTTAGGGTTAGGATTAGGGTTAGAGTGAGGGTGAGTGTGAGTGTTAGGGTTAGGTTTAGGCTTAGGCTTAGTGTGAGGGTGAGGGTGAGGCTTAGTGTTTGGGTGATGGTTAGGGTTAGGATGAAGGTGAGGGATAGGATCAGGGTTAGGTTTAGGATTAGGTTTAGGGTGAAGGCTTGGGTGAGGTTGAGGGTTAGGTTTAGGGTTAGGGTGAGGTTTAGGGTTAGGGTGAGGTTTAGGGTTAGTGCGAGTGTTAGTGTTAGGGTTAAGTATACTGTTAGGGTTAGGGGGATGGTTAGATTCAGGTTTAGGGTTAGGGTTAGTGTTAGAATTAGGGCTAGGGTGATGGTTAGGGTTATGGTTAGTTGAAAGTTAGGATGCTGTTTAGGGATAGGGTGAGGGTTAGGGTGTGGGTGATGGTCAGTTTAAAGTTGAGGGTTAGGCTGAGGGTGAGGGTTAAGATAAGGGTGAGGGTTACGGTTAGGGTGAGGGTTAGGGTAAGGGTGAGGGTTAGGGATTAGGGTGAGGGTGAGGGTTAGATTGAGGATTAGGGTTTGGGTTAGTGTGTGGTTTAGGGTGAACATGAGGGTTAGGGTTAGTTGAGGGTAAGGGATCGAATTAGGAATAGGGTGAGGGCTTGGGTTAAGGTGAGGGTTAGGGTTAGTGTGAGGTTTAGCGTTAGGGTTAGGGTTAGTGTTAGGGTGAGGGTAAGTGTTAGGTTGAGGGTTAGGGTTAGGGTGAGGGTTATAATTAGGGTGAGGGTTAGGGTTAGGGTTAGGGTGAGGTTTAGAGTTAGGATTAGGTTAGTGTTATGATTAGTGTGAGGGTGAGGTTTAAGGTTAGATTTAGGCTTAGGGTGAGTGTTAGGGTTAGGGTTAGTGTTAGATTATGGTTAGGGTGAGCGTGTGGGTTAGGGTTAGGTTTAAGTTTAGGCTAAGTGTTAGGCTGAGAGTGAGGTTGAGGGTGAAGTTTAGGGTTAGGGTGAGGGTTATGATTACGGTTAGGGTGAGATTTATGATGACGGTTAGGGTTAGGATTAGGGTTAGAGTGATGGATAGGGTGAGGGTGAGGTTTAGGTTTAGGGTTAGGTTGAGGTTTAGTGTTCGGTTTAGGGTGAGGTTGAGTGTTAGAGTTAGGGTTAGGGTGAGGGTTAGGGATCGGGTTAGTGTTAGGGTTAGGGTTAGGGTGAGTGATAGTGTTAGGGTGATTTTATGGTTATGTTTAGGATTAGGATTAGGGTTAGGTTGAGGGTGATTGTGTGGGTTAAGGTTAGTTTTAGTGTTAGGCTTAGGTTTAGGCAGAGGGTGAGGTTGAGGCTTAGGGTTAAGTTTAGTGTGAGCCTTTGGGTTACAGTGAGGGTTATGTTTAGGGTGACGGTTACGATTAGGTTTAGGGTTAGGTTGAGGGCTACGTTGAGTGTGAGGTTTAGGGTTAGGGTTAGGTTGAAGTTTATGGTGAGGGTGCTATTTAGGGTTAGGGTTAGGCTGAGGTTTAGGGTTATAGTTAGGTTTAGGTTTAGGGCGAGTGTGAGGTTTAGGGTTAGATTTAGGGTTAGGGTGAGGGTTAGGGTGAGGTTTAAGGTTAGAGTTAGGGTTATGGGGGAGGGTTAGCTTGAGGGTTAGGTTTAGGGTGAGGGCTAGTTTGAGGGTGAGGGTTAGGGTTAGTGTTAGGCTTAGGCTTATGTTTAGGCTGAGTGTGAGTTTGAGGATGAGGGTCAGGGTTAGGGTGAGGTTAGGGTTACGGTTAGGTTGAAGGTTAGCCTGAGGTTTAGGGATAGGATGCGGGATAGGTTGTTGGTGATGGTAAGGGTAAAGTTGAAGGTTAGGCTGAGGGTATGGGTAAAGATAAGGGTGAGGGTTAGGGTTAGGATGAGGGTTAGGGTAATGGTGAGGGTTAGGGGTTAGGGTGAGTGTGAGTGTTAGATTGAGGATTAGGGTTAGGTTTAGTGTGAGGTTTAGGGTGAGGATGATGTTAGGGTTAGGGTGAGGGTTAGGGTTAGAATTAGGGTTAGGATGAGGGCTAGGTTGAGGGTGAGGGTGAGGGTAAGGTTAGGGTTATGGTAAGTTTTAGGGTTAGGGTGAGGGTTTGGTTTAGTGTGCGGGTTAGTGTTATGGTTGGGTTAGTGTTAGGGTGAGGGTAAGTGTTAGAGTGAGGGTTAGGGTTAGGGTGAGGGTTATAGTTAGGGTGAGGGTTAGGGTTAGGGTTATTGTGATTTTTAGGTTTAGGGTTACATTCAGGGTGAGGGTGAGTGTGAGGGTTAGGGTTAGAGTTAGGGTGAGGTTTAGGTTTAGGATTAGGGGTAGAGTTAGGGTTAGGGTAAGGGTGAGGTTTAGGGTTAGAGTTAGGCTTAATGTGAGGGTTAGTGTGAGGATTAGTGTTAAGGTTAGTCTTAGGTTAGGGTTAGGGTGAGGTTTATTGTGAGGGTAAGGGTTAGAGGGACTGTTAGGGTTAGGATTAGGGTTAGGGTGAGGTTGAGTGTATGGGTTAGGGTTAGGTTTAAAGTTAGGTTTAAGGTTAGGCTGAGGCTGAGGCTAAAGGTGAGGGATAGGGTTAGGTTAGGGTTAGGTTTAGGGTAAGGTTGAGGGTTAGGATGAGGGTTAGGGTTAGGATTAGTGTTAGGGTGAGGGTGACTCTGTGGGTTATGGTGCGGTTTAGTGTTAGGGTTAGGGTTAGAGTTAGGGTTATGGTGAGGGTGAGGTTTAGGGGTACAGTTGGGGTTAGGGTGAGGGTTAGGTTGAGGATTAGGGTTAGCGTGAGTGTTAGGGTGGTGGTGAAGGTAAGAGTAAATGTTATTGTTGGGCTGAGGGTGAGAGTTACTGTAAGGCTGAGGGTTAGTGTTAGGGTGAGGGTTAGGTTTAGGGGTAGTGTGAGGGTGAGTTTTAGATTGAGGATTAGTGTTAGGATTAGGGTGAGGTTTAGGGTGAGGATTAGGGTTAGGGTTAGGGTTATTGTTAGTGTTATGGTTAGGGTTAAGTTTGCGATGAGGGTGAGGCTGAGGGTGAGGTTTATGGTTAGGGTTAGGTTTAGGGTTAGGGTTTGGGTTAGTGTTATTGTTAAGGTTAGGGTTGGTGTTACAGTGAGGGTGAGGTGAGCGTGAGGGTTAGGTTGAGGGTTAGTTTAGGATTAGGTTGAGGGTGAAGATAGGTGTGAGTGTTAGGGTTATGGTGAGGGTGAGGATTAGGTTTAGGGTGAGGTTTAGGATTTGGGTTAGGATTAAGTTGAGGGTGAGGGTTAGGGTTAGGGTCAGGGTTAGCATTAGGATTAGGGTTAGGGTGAGGGTGAGGGTTAGGATTAGAGTTAGGGTTAGGGTTATTGTTAATGTTATGGTTAAGGACACCTTTGCAGTGATGGTGAGGCTGAGGGTGATGTTTAGGTTTAGGATTACGTTTAGGGTTAGATTTAGGGTTAGGATTAGTGTTATTGTTAAGCTTATGGTTAGAGTTATGGTGACGGTGAGGGTGAGTGTGAGGGTGAGGGTTCAGCTTAGGGTGAGGTATAGGGTTAGGGTTAGTGTGAGGTTTAGGGTGAGGATGAGAGTTAGCGTTAGGTTGAGGGCTAGGTTGAGGTTGAGGGTAAGGGTTAAGGTGAGGTTTAGGGTTAGGGTTATGGTTAGTGTTAGTGTGAGTGTTAGTGTTAGGGGGAGAGAGTGTTAGGGTGAGGGTTAGAGTTAGGATTAGGGAAAGGGTTACGGTGAGGGTTAAGGTGAGGGATAGGTGGAGGTTTAGGGTTAGGGTTGGGGTTAGGTTTAGGATTAGGGTTAGGGTGAGGGTGACTGAGGGTTAGGGTTAGGCTTCGGCTTAGGCTTAGGGTTAGGCTGAGGGTGTGGGTGGGGGTTAGGATTAGTTTTGGGTGATGGTTAGGGTTATGATTAGGGTGAGGTTTAGGATGAGGGTTAGGGTTAGGATTAGTGTTAGAGTGAGGGCTAGAGTGAGGGTGAGGGTGAGGGTTAGGGTTAGCGTTAGGCTTAGGGTTAGGCTGAGGGTGATGTTGAGGATGAGGGTTAAGGTTATGGTGATGGTTAGGGTTACAGTTAGGTTGAAGGTTAGCATGAGGTTTAGGGGTAGGTTGAGTGTTAGAGTGAGTATGATGGTAAGGGTAAAGTTGAGGGTTAGGCTGAGAGGGAGGGTTAAGTTAAGGGTGATGGTTAGTGTTAGGGTAAGCGTGAGGGTTAGGGTTTATTGTGAGGGTGAGGATTACATTGAGGATTAGGGTTAGGTTTAGTGTGAGGTTTAGGGTGAGGATGAGGGTTAGGGTTAGGGTGAGGGTTAGGGTTAGGGTTAGTGTTATTGTTAGGGTTAGGGTTAGAGTTATGGTGAGGGTGAGGTTGCGGGTCCGGGTTAGGGTTAGGGTGAGGGTGAGGTTTAGGGTTAGAGTTAGGCTTAGTTCGATCTCTGAACCCAGTCTCCTGAGTAGCTAGGATTTACAGGGGTTGAGCCACTGGTTGCATTGGGCTAGAAGCTTTTCTTAAGCAAGAGTTCTTCCCTGCGTTTGCCCTGACTCCTTAATGCAAAGGAGGTCTGAGGGACAGGAGCTGTGAAAAATAGGCTTCCAGCCACAGGAAATGGCTGGGGTCCATGGTGAAAAGTCAAGTTAATCTTCCCACTGGGCCCCATTCTGGGACCCTGCCCTCTTCCCTACCTGTGACTCAATACATACATTGACCCAGCCTTGAATGTCCTGCCAGATTTGTGTCAAGCCACAAAACCTTCATTCCACCCACACCACCAGCTCTACACCACACCTCAAGAACTTTGCCCATGTTGTACCTTTGCCTGAGTCTCTCTGTCCTCTTCCACGCCTTAGAACTCCTGTGGAATTTTGGCACTGGTTATATCACCTCCTGGAGCAAGTCTTTCCTTCCTTTTTCCTTCGTTAACTGGCAATTGCTCTATCTTGCTGTGTGTGTGTGTGTGTGTGTGTGTGTGTGTGTGTGTGTGTGTGTGTGTGTGTGTGTGTGTGTGTGTGTGTGTGGCTCTTGCGCATGCGCCAGTCCTATGGTTTGAATTCATGGCCTGGACACTATCCCTGAGCTTTTTTACTCAAGGCAAGCATTCTACTACTTGAATCAGAACTGTACTTCTGCCTCTTTGGGTGTTTAATTGGAGAAAAGTGTCTCATATAGACTTTCCTCCTTGTAATTATGATCCTCAGAACTCAGCCTTCTGAGTAGCTGAAATTACTGGAATGAGCCTCAAGCACCTGCCCTATAACTCTTACCTATAACCTCGGCCCTCCTGAGTCCCAGAAGAATATGTTTCACCAGGCTCCCTTTTTTTTTTTGCCAGTTTTGGGGCTTGAACTCAGGATCTGAGCATGTTCCTTTGCTTCTTTTGCTCAAGGCTAGCCACAATGCCACTTTTGTGTTTTTCTGTTCCTGTGGTACTGAGGAATCTAACCCAGGGCTTCGTGCATACGAGGTAACCACTCGACCGCTAAGCCACATTCGAAGCCCAAGGCTGACTTGGAACAGGAGCTATGAGGGTGGGATTTATTGGCTTACCCTTTTGGCATAGAAATCGCTTACTATTTCATAACTTTGCCGAGATTTGGGACCAATCTATGACTCAGCAATGATGAATGATGAATGAGTGAGAGCCACTAGGCCCCTGAGGTCTAGGCTCACATCCTAGAGAGGAATAGAGAATATGGATCCAGAACCTTCGACCACTCCTGGAGGCAGTGGCTGGCTTCTAGGTGTACCAATGGGATACCTCAGGTAGAAAATAATGCATCCGTTGTACACTCCAGCCCAGGCAAAGCCTTCAGGGCTTCAGTTATTAAATGACAGACTTGTGCTATTAATGTTACAGTCTTCATGTTACATTAATTGTAACAAATTATTATGTATTTTATCAGAGAAATTAGCATCCTCTGATTTTGGTGTCTGTGGGAGTCCTAATAATGGACTATAATTAAAATCAAAGGAGATGTGTTTTTGTTGGTTCAAACGAATATTTCTGAAAACAATTAACTCATCAGAAATTGTTCAAATACATCAGAAGGGCCTTAGAAATGCTGTACCACGTTTACATGGTTACCTATGATGTGAATCGAGCCACTAAGCAATCATATTTCACTTTGCCATCAGTATAATTATTCCCTTTTGAGGAAGAATCATTCACATAATTCACATGATATAAGCTTGTCCTTAGGTGACTATCTTCTCTGAAATCATATCCAAATGATACACCACACTGAGTTAAAGAAAAAGTTGCAAAGTTTATTGGATGATGTAACTCCTTCCAGATACACATGTTGAAATTCTATTCCCCTGTCTGGTTACATTACAATGAACCTCTCCATGATGACCCTAATGATCCTGATAAAAGAAGCCCAATATAATTACTCTGCCTTGTGAACGCCCAGCAAATAGCTTATAATGAACCAGAAAATGAACTCCCATAAGACAAAGAATTTCTTTGAATAACCATTTTTATAAAAAATGTTTAAGCTAATAGGGTATGGATAATGTACTCTTAATTATTTTTAAGCCACTTAGTATGAAATATTCTAACAGCCCAATGGCTGACAAAAGCAAAGTAGTTTTGATTTAAATTTCACAAATTCTGATAAAAGATTAATAATATTTTATTATTTGAATTTTATTTTCCAAGTCTCCATGTTAAAAATATTTTAAAATGGGAATTGAGTTGAGGTTCAACTCTCTATTCAACTATCATAATTAATTTTTGCATATTTTTATTATCTTTAAGTAGTTGAACAAAGGAGTTGCCATTCACTGAAACAATGTATGGATACAGTGCATCTTGATCATTGTCACGCCTTTCAACATTCTCAACCACCGCTCCCAATTAACCCCAATACTTATGTATCTCAATATTATGTTATGGAATTACTTGACATTTAACAAAGTAGTTTATGTGTACAATGAACCTGGAATTGTGTTACCACTTCAACATCTTCACCCCCATTTTATGCTACCACTTGCCTTGTATATTTCAATTACAGGAAGAATACAATGGGTTATTGCCTGTATTTTATCCTTTTCCCTTTCAATTTCCTACCCCTCTCACATTGTCCCCCACTGTACTCTCTTGCAATACAAATTTACTGGTATTTAATTGTTGGTCTTTGACTTAGTCTTTTAAGAGAATTATAGTAATTTCACTCTCCATGGTCTCTGACACGTCAGATGATTCATTTGTACCTCCTTGCATATCATGCAGTGTGTTTACTTTTACATTTATAGACAACTTCCATTTACCACAAATGAGGAAAATCATGCAACCTAAGTTTCTCTGGGTCCAGTTAATTTCAATTAACATCATTATTTCTAAGTCTTTCATTTTCCTTAAGAATGGTGTAATGTTATCCTTTCTGATGGATGAACAGAATTCCATTATGTATGTATATATATACATGCATACATAATTTTATATAGGGATCAACAAAATTATATATATATGTATATATATATATATATACATATATACATACATATATACATATATAATTCTTGGTCCCTTTTTACAATGAGAGGCATCTGGGCTGATTCCATATGTTGGCAAGAAAATAATGCAACAATGAACAGATTTTGCTGGTAGCTTCAGTGTGGCCTTGTTTCTGCTCTATTGGATAAATGCCCGTTATGAAATTGCTGGAACATAGGTAGCTCTCTATTCAGTTTGGTGAGCAACTTCCATAGTGTTTTCCAAAGTGTTTGAACAATAACACATTCCCACCAACAGTTTAATAGAGTTTCCTTTGGGCCACATCCCTATCAGTATCTGTGATTTTTCATTTTTTCGAAAGACATGTAACATGGGTGAGATGAATCTGTGTTGTTTGGATTTGCATTTCTTTTTTAAATTTTTATATTGTGAAAATACCGTACAGAGGGGTTACACTTACATGGGCAAGTTAATGAGTACATTTCTTATCAAGCATTGTTGCCTCCTCCTTTGTATCCCATTCCCACCCTTTGTATCCCCTTCTCATCTCCCTCCACGACATCCCTGACCCTGCCCCCCCGCCAAAGTTGTAAAGTTCATTTTTTGACATAAGAACTTGTACACCTCATTGTTGCAATGGGTCCACCCTATTTAAACGGTTTGTTTTTGCCCTTCCCTTCCACAAATTATACCAACACCAAACATAATGAAAGCAGGGGTTATACCATGGTGGGGGACATACAAAGCAACAAAGAAATCATTTTAAATATGATAGAATCAATTCTTTTATGGAGAGAGATGTGTCTAATTGTCATTCTTTCTTCTTCTGAGAAGTTTCTCTTTAAGTGTTTATCACATATATTAGTTGGGTTCTTGTTTATTTGAGGTTTTATTTTTGTTGGGTTTAATTTTTGATCTCTAAATATGCATTAGTTATAAAATCCTTGTCTGATGCTTAGCTAGTAAAATTTTTCTTCCATTCTGTTCTCTTTCTGTATATGTTTCTAACTTTTTCCTTGGACATGAAGGAACACTTCAGTTTGACGAATTCTATTGATTCAGAAAGAATGATATTACACCATTCATAAGGAAATGCAAAGACTTGGAACAAACATATTAAGTGAAGAAAGACAGACTCAAAGGTTTCTTAATTTCCCTCATTTGTTGTATTAGAATGTGACTATAATTCTACAAGTAAACACACTTGGATGGTAAAAGATAATACATTACACTTGGACATGATAAATTATATAGGATTCTAAACATTTATACAGTGAGATCAAAGGAGGATACCCTTTGGAGAAGATTACAAAGGCTCAATACAACTTGTGGGGGAGGGAAGTTGCAAGGGAAAAACTGGGAGAACATGAGGGAAGAGGTGACACTGTTCAAAAAGAAGTGTGTTCATTATCTGATTTATGTAATTGTAACCCTTCTGTACATCACCTTTACAAATTAAAAATGGATCTCATGAACAGGCCC
The DNA here is from genome assembly GCF_024711535.1 of Dipodomys merriami. Classification (NCBI taxonomy): domain Eukaryota; kingdom Metazoa; phylum Chordata; class Mammalia; order Rodentia; family Heteromyidae; genus Dipodomys; species Dipodomys merriami. The sequence goes on from NW_027203337.1 coordinate 703,210, forward strand.
GATTAGCTATACTAATATTAGATACAAAAGGCTTTAAATTAAAAGTGGCATGAAAGTAAAAAGAGACAAAGAAGGACATTAAATATTGGTAAAGAAAACTCTGCATCGGGGGTTATAACAATTGTAAATATCAATACCCTTATTCCTAGAGCTCCTAAATTCATCAAACAAATACTACTTGACCTGAAAACATGCATACCTCCAAACACATTGTTGGTTCTTTGAGCACATCATTCTTACCTCTGGACTGGTCATCCAGGTCAAAACTTAGCAAAGAAACTTCAGGGCTAAATAACTGCACTGACAAGCTATATGTAACAGATATCTACAGAATATTTCACCTAGCAGGGTCACTATATATATATATATATAGTGACCCTGCTAGGTGAAATATATATATATATCATCAGCCTGTGGAACATTCTCCAAAATAGATCATATCTTAGCTCACAGGGAAAAATCTGTGAAAATTGATAAATTACCAGTGAATCACTGAAGAGATGTGGAGGGAAGTTCCAACGTTTATATAATTCAATGTAAGTGAACACACAAAATACTACCTCCTTTGGGACACAACAGCACAGGCAATAGTCTGAGGAAAATTTATTTCTTTGAGTATGTACGTCAACAAATCATAACAATCTTGCATTAGCACTAATGATGCACCACTAGGTCCTTGAAAAACAGGAACAAGCCAAACCAAAAACCAGTAGACAGAAAGAATACAAATTAGATTAAAGAAATAAATAAATCAGAGTCTCAAAAAACATAAAGACAATCATAAATGAATTTTATCTACTAGTAGTTCCCAAATTCTAATGATGAATGCCAATGTAGCTATTTTCAGAGATAGACCCAACCAGCTCAAACCAGTCAAAAAAAAAACAAACTTCTATGATTCTAAGAAACAAAGCTTCGTTTGCTTTTTAAAAATAAATTCACTCTGTTGTTATTATTAAGGTTATTTATAGAGGGATTACAATTACATGAGTCAAGTAATGAGTATATTTCCTTTTAGAAATATCTTCAGTTCCCTCACTTGTTCACAGTCCTTCCTTGCTGTCTCCACCTATGTTTTAAATAATTCACTTTCATCAATGTTTAATGAACTCCACTGCTGCAAATCTCACCCTTTTCCCTAAAGCTCTGTGCCCACCCCCCACCTTGCTGAAGATTTGCAATGAATATACCATGCCTAAAGAAGACAGAATCATCACAAACTATAAACAACAACAACAATAACAAATCAAAAAAGGAGTCTTCTGCTTCCAAATCTTTCAGTACTTATTTCAAGTTATAAAAATATAATTTTTTATCATAAAGTCAATTCAGGGAATAAGGTATGAAAACTTGTAATTTTTTTTTCTATTTAAGTAATGCCTTTTACTTAAACATTAAAGTTGTAACACAATTCAAGTCCTAGTGAAATTTGAATGTTCAGACTTAAAGTTAAATTTTCAAAGTTCGTAATAGTTCCATTTTGGCAATCAAAATGAAAAGCAAGCATGTTTTATCTTCAAGAATGTCATTATTTCATATCCAAAAAAGTAAAATAAATGTAATCTTAATTCAATGGAACTAAGAAATCAAACACTTATTCAATGCATCAATTGCATAGATTATGAGATTTATTGATAAAATTAATAAAACTTGGTTTAAGTAGATTACTTAAGGCATGAAGCAAGTGATAATTTTCTTTTCTAGGTGAAGTTGATATAGAAATCAAAAACCAAAATTTCCAGAGTTCTGTGTGCTTGATATGTGTCAATTTACACATATGCTTGGCTCATCACAATGTTATTTGAGGATAACTGAGAACAGGACTTGAATTTTAAAAAAATCACTCAAAAGTTTAGCCATATTTTGTAACCAAATATGCCATTTTATATCTGTTTATTTTATTTGAAAAATCTGGTAAATTTAATTATGTTACATCAAAAATAATGAGAAATAAATAGCCCCCAGCTCCTTAAAAGACAATCAATAAGAAAAAATAAAACAACAAAGAAAAAAGTTGAAATTCATTTTGAAATAGTCTTTTTATCTGTGGTGTTTTGCAATTATGTATTATGTTACTATCCCATGAACCTGGGCTCAAATCACTAGGGCTACTAGAAGAAAATTTCCAAATCTAAAGCAGCTAACATAGCTGTGCAGTTGTTGGTAGGTTTCACTACAGTATCACCAGGCATAAACTGTACAAGAGAAGTATTTCTAGTGGCTTGCAGGCAAGAATGTGATGAAAAGCATACTTTTATCTTCCTAGATTAAATAAGAAGATCACACTTTAAAAGCTTACTAAGTGATCAGTCCATAAATAACAGTGCCACTTTTAAGGAACTCTAGATAATTCAAGTCCTTTATCTCCCCACAAAAATTACTGTCATTCATTGCCAAGGTGTAGTTCCAGTTCTTTTTGATATTTCAAATGGCTTTGGATTAACATTAACAATAATTCAAGTTGTTGAGAAAATTTACTTTAGAATAAGAAAAAAATCAGAATCAACTCCATATCATAACCTTTAGGGAAAATGTATTAAGGAATATGGCATGTCCTTTCTAACTTGATATTAGACATTAGGGCAAAATGCCAGAAACAGCCTGCAGGAAGGAAATAGAAGCCTTTGATGAGACAAGTAATTTTCCTACATTTTCTATGATAGCATATTTTAGTCTGCTAATTAGGGAAACAAAACGATTTTAAAATATGATATGAAAAACGCATCATCATGAATGAATGAAATTAGGGAGTAGATGGTTCAGGAGCTGGGTCGTTCTGTTAAATATTCTCATTATTTTGAATGATCTGGTGTCTTTGTATGTGTGGAATTATGAATGTATTTTATGTCTGGGCAGGAAAGTTTGATTATTTGATCATTGTCTGATACCCAATGTCAGGAACCTAACCTGAGTTAGAGTGCTAAATATATGTGTGTGTATGTGGGTGTGCCTGCAAGGATGTATTTACAAGGAAGGATCTACTTTCTCTGAGGGTATGTACTTAATTGTATAAGTTATACTACATTAATGACAGCAGATAAAGGTAATGAAAATTTGGGCCATATGCTTATGTTGCTAAGATTGCATGAACTAAAATTATTTTTGGGGTGTGAGTATTGTGGAAGTTCACCTGAAATTATAAACATTGGAATATTCAGAAGGATATCAATGACAATGATTTTAGTGTAGATCAATTATAGACATTTGCAAGGCTATGTAATCCTATATGAAAAAGCAATATTTATTGATTTTCCATAGCTACACTATTCTGTATTTTGTAGGAAAACAAGTTAAATTATGGATACATAAAATAATGTCATTATTTACTGCATACAGTTTTATACTTCAGTTTCTTCAAGTAGAAATACCATTTACTTCTACTGCAAAGGAAGGAAAACACTAAATATTACAATTTGTGCCATATTTCACATTGGGAAGCTTTGTCTGTATCAATAAGCTTATTTCTTTTGTTTCTGCTTTCCTATTCATAACTTTGTTTCTCATACTATTCTTCTAAGGATTTTTTCTTTCTCCCAGTGTGGGGCTTGAACATACCTCATGCTCTCAGTTTGTTTGCTGACAGTAGTCAATCTACCATATGAACCATGTCTCCAGCCCAGAATTTTTTGTAGTTAATTGGAGATAGAACCTCATGAACTTTCCTACCAGCCTGAAAACCATTATCCCCCAAGTCTCATCCTTTTTAATCATTAGGATTACAGAGATGAGTCATGGACAGCAAGAGTCAATGACTTTCGTGTCTTATACATTCCACTTGTTTGTTTGTAAATGTAATAATAAAGTACCACAGATTGGGTAGCGTTAATACTGTAAATACATTGCCTCTGAGTTGGTGGAAGTAGAACTCCAAGATCAGAGTTGGCTTCTTCTGAGTCCCCTTTCCTTGGCATATTCAAGGCATTCTGCTTCTCTTGGAAGAGACTTCAACTTAAATGCTCCCTTTGAGATTCTGTTTCCAAATGCAGTCACTTTCTAAGACAATGGGTTTTCTATCTTTAATATGACTTCAGTAGGACAGTATCCAACACATAACATATGACTTAATAGATAGAAGAAAATCTCTAATAGGAAATTATTTGATTTGGGCATGGAAGTTATGGTTATACTTTTAAAAATTAGCCAAAGAGGTAAAGGTCTTATTAGAACTTGTAAAACGAGTATGACGTCTTGACCTTACACATGCCAAATTCTTACCCTGGCACACACTTAAATTCTTAGTGGTACTGGAGGACTGAACCCCAAACCCTATACTTATGAAATAGCATCTCTACCACGGTCATACCTGCAGATTATAATTGGATTTCTTGTTTTGAGTTAATATCACTATGCCTGGGCCTGATTGGACTGCAGTCCTCCTAACACAAACCCAAAATTGTTCCCAGCAAATGATTAGTTTCTAAAACTCCTTTTTATTGTCTGGGCTTGCCTGGAACTGGAATTATCTAATTGTTGATGCCCAAGTAGTTAAGATTGCAGGTTTGAGACACTTTATCCAGTAAAATATTCAATTTCAAAATTTCTTGATATTTTCTATATTTGTGCTTAACATATATAGCTAAACTTGATTTTCTCCCTTTTTTGTTTAGTATTCTTGAATTGAAAACATTGCCTTTGTTTTGGATGGAATCCCATGACAATCAAAAAACTCCAAAAATTTTATGTCAAACATCATGGAAAAGAAGGCTTCAGGTTGGAAAAAAAAACATTCATCCTTAAGTTATATATTTATGGTGTTGCTCAACGTTTTCTTAACTATGAAAAGGAAGACAGAAATGTAAAAATGTCAGACATAATTTTGATGAACTTCTAGGTCTCCTTAGAAATTCTGTAGTTGTCACTTCACGCTATCTTCCTTCCTTAAAGCTTGCTTTATTGAAGGCCTCTGGGTGGATATTGGCTGGACTGATTGGTAATATTCTCCAGGAAATGAAACTGACTTTATAAAGCTGATGGTGTGGTAAATAAAGGAATGATGAGAATAAGCACAGATATTGTCACGGAATGAGCAGACCAGGCTCAAATACTGAACACCAAAACAAAGCAAAGTTTCCAGTCTGATGATCCACATTGGAACATATATATATATGTAAATATATAGCTAAATATACAAATACAAATATATACATATACATATACATATACATATATCTGCATGCATGAATTAGTAAATCTCCAGTAGAATATAGAGAAACTTGGCCTGACAATTATTAAACTATATCAAACTGGTTGCAGATAAGGTACAGTAAAAAAGCAATAATTTAGAATATATTTTTTCAATTTTTATTTTTTATTGTGAAAAAACTGTACAGAGGGGTTACAAATACATGGACAAGATAATGAGTACATTTCTTATCAAGCATTGTAGCCTCCTCCTTTGTTTCCCTTTCCCATCCCTTCAAAGCCTCCCCCCAAACCTAATCCTCCCCCCGCCTCCCCACCAAACTTGTAAAGTTCGTTTTCGACATGACAACTTGTACTTCTCAACTTGCAACGGGTCCACCTGTATCCTTATTTAAATGACTTGTTTTTCCCTTCCCCTTCACAAATTATTCCGACATCAAATACAGTGAAAGCAGGGGTTATACTGTGGGGGATGGACATACAAAGCAACAAAAAATAATCATATGAATGCATTAGAAACAAATGCATGAAAGAAAACAAATATTTAAATACATATCTAAGGGTTCATTTTCCTAACATCAACTTATCTGAACTTTTCTGCTTGACTCATACATATACTAACTATTGCAAATGAGAGAAACCATGGGAATATTGGGCTTGGCTTACTTCACTTAATATAATTTTTCCAAGTCTTTCCATTTCCTAACAAATGGGGCAATGTCATTCTTTCTGATGGAGGCATAGAATTCCATTGTGTACATATACCACATTTTTTGATCCATTCATCCACTGAGGGGAATCTGGGTTGGTTCCATATCTTAGCTATAGTAAATAATGCTGCAATAAGCATAGTTGTGCTGGTAGCTTTAGTGTGGTCTTGTTTGTAAACATTTGGGTAAATGCCCAAAAGTGGGATTGCTGGGTCATAGGGGAGCTCTATGTGGAGTCTTTTGAGGAACCTCCATACTGCTTTCCAAAGTGGTTGAATGAGTTTACACTCCCACCAACAATGAAATAAGGTTCACTTCTGTACACATCCTCTCCAGCATCTGTTGTTATTAGAGTTCTTGATTTTTGCCATTCTAACTGAAGTAAGGTGGTATCTTAATGTTGTTTTGATTTGCATTTCTTTTATTGCTAGGGATGTTGAGCATTTCTTCATGTGTCTATTGGCCATCCTTCTTTCTTCTTCAGAGAATTTTCTCTTTAAGTCTTTAGCCCACTTTTTTATTGGGCAGTTGTTCCTTTGAGGCTTAGTTGTTGGGGGATTCCAGGTATATTTTAGATATGAGACCCCTATCCATTGTATGGCTAGTGAAGAACTTCTCCCAATCCGTAGGCTTTCTATTGATCTTGCTAGCTATGTCCTTGGCCATGCAGAAGCTCTGAAACTTCATGCAATCTCATTTGTCCAAACTTTCTTTGATTTGTTGTGTTTCTGGGTTTCTATTAAGCAAATTTCGGGCTGAGCCAGGAGACCTAGGGTTTCTCTTATTCCACCCTGTAATGTTTTCAGAGTTTCTGCTTTGACTCCGAGTTCTTTAAACCATTTGGGGTTGATTCTGGTGCAGGGTGATATATAAGGATCTAGCTTAATTTTCTACAAGTAATTAACCAATTTTGCCAGCACCATTTACTGAAGAGGCTGTCTTTCTTCCATTGTAGTTTTTTAGCTCCCTTATCGAAGACTAGATAGCTATAGGTGTGTACGTTCATTTCTGGGTTTTCAATTCTATTCCATTGGTCCTGAGGTCTTTTCTTGTGCAAGTACCAAGCTGCTTTGATTGCTATGGCTTTATAGTAGAGTTTGAAATTTGGTATTGATATTCCTCCAACAGCGTTCTTTCTGTGGAGGAGCGTTTTTGCTATTCGGAGTCTTTCATTGTTGCATATGAATTTTTGGATTACCTCTTCTATTTCCTTGAAGAATAACATTTGAATTTTGATAGGTATCACATTGAATTTGTAAATAGCATTGGGAAGTATTGTCATTTTCACGATGTTAATCTTTCCAATCCAGGAACATGGGAGTTTTCCCAATTTTCTAAGTTCTGTTTTGATTTGTTTTTTCAAGTTTTTATAGTTTTCATCATAAAGGTCCTTCACTTCTTTGGTTAAGTTAATTCCTAGGTATTTTATTTCTTGTGTGTAGTGACCGTCTACTCGACCAGCGAGGAAAAACGACCACCACACCAGGAGTCTTCTCAGATCACGCTTTATTGGAGAGCCTTTTAGTTGTAGGAGAGCTTGGGCGCGAGAGAGCGTGCACCCAAAACACAGCCGCTTATATAGGAGAATCGGAACGCGGGTCTTTTTATTGTTGGTCGCCTGCCTTTCACCGTCACCAGGTGTCATGGGATTGGCTGGGGACTCTACCTGGCTCGCGCACGCGCACAGCCCAGTCCCGCCAAGCACCGTCTGGGGTGGTTACCTCAAAGCTGCAAGGGAGTGGGCGGAGTCTTGCCTCGGCTCCCTACACTTGTGGGGCTGTTACAAATGGTGTTTCTTTCCTAATTTCAGCCACACTTTTCTCATTGTTGGCATACATAAAAACCATTGATTTGGGGGGGTTAATTTTATACCCTGCTACTTTGTCAAAGTTTTTAATCAGCTTGAGTAATTTGGGAGTGGAGTCTATGGGATTCTTTAAATACAAGATCATGTCCTTTGCAAAGAGGGAGAGTTTCATTTCTTCCTTCCCTATTTGGATCCCCTTTATGTTTGCATCTTTTCTTATTGCTGTAGCTAGGCATTCTAATACTAGATTGAAGAAAAATAAACAGACTGGACAACTAGATATTTCTACAAATTCTAATCAAATCTCAGCAGATTAAATACTTTATGGAATTCCTATTAAAATATTGCCTTGCAGACTGACTGTTTCTTCATACTACACCTATGTATATCTGTGTGTTTGTATGTGTATATTTGTGTGTGTTTGAATAAACTAATACAACAATGTAGCAGATAAAATATTAGTATGGCCTGTCCAAAGAAACATACATCCCATGGTTTCCCTAATTTTCAATAACTAATGTATGTCTGGGATAAACAGAAATGTTCAAAGCTATGTGCATTTGACCAGAAAGATAATGTTAATGGAAATGAACCCCAAGATAGGGACACAAGTGGTTATTTCTTTCTTGCTATTGTTTCTAACATACTTATAAAGTGCAATGTGATTTTTTGTGTTTCTTTATTGGTTCCTCCCCCATACTATAACACCTGTTTTCACTGTATTTGATGCTGCTACATATTGTATACATGCTCCTCTAATTTGGGAAGGGGAAGGGAAAAACCAAAATGCTTAAATGGAATACAATTGACCCATTGTAACGATGTGATACACGAGACATTATGTTGAAAAATGAACTTTACAATTTAGGTTGGGGAAGAGGGGACGGGAATATACTTGTGGAGGTAGGAGGCAAGAGAGGTAGGGGGAAAATAAAGGTGGAGGTAACAATACTTGTTCAGAAATGTACTCATTACATTGCTCATGTAAATGTGCACCCTCTGTATAGTATTTTTACAATAAAAATGTGTAAAAATGTTCTGAGATGGAAGAGTTTATTTCCTTTATTTTATTTTATAATACCGTGAACAAAGAAATCATTGCAAAACACTGATATGAAAGTATTTTGAATAAATGTATGCGTGTGTGCATGAGCACACAGCCACTTGGCATGCTCAGAATTGGAAATCTGGGCTTCAAGGTCTTGCTAGGCCTTTCCTTTCTCAATTGGGGAGCTACTCTATGAGTTACATCTCTATTCTTGGCCCTATGCTAGTTAATTAAAATTTTTGAAAAATAATCTCATGAATTTATTTTGCCCTGATTGACTTCCAACAGTTATCCACAAATATCCAGCTCCTGAGTAGATATCCCCAGTAGACACGATTACAGGTGTGACGAAGCACCACAAGGATTTCAGAATAATTTTAAAAGTAGAAGAAAATTTACTTCATGGGGGCCTGTTTTATTATCTCCTATTTTAAAGCATTTTTGTTGATTGAATGTGAATTTTTTTTCGTTTTGGGATTCTTAAAAGACAGTAAGTTTTAGTACTTTTCAAAAGGAAACATTGACTCATTATCTTTCTCACTGTGTGTCTTTGGGCCATGCACTTAGTGCCCTTAATTGCAATTTTTCCCAACACTAAAATGGAAATAACATTAAGATTATAGCAAATGTTGTCTTAAGAATTAAGGGAAATAAAACTTGTGAAATACTTAACCTAAACTTCTATGAATGAGCTTTGAGTTTAGCCAGTGCGTTTTTTAAAATACTAAATAGATTGCGATAAGCATTAGAAAAACTATTACATGTAGTGAGCAACCAGAAGTAATGTTATGTATTGACCATGCTCTTCTTCCAAGGAAGCCAGGTGGATAACTTCTCATGCTGTAAATCAAACTGGTTATCTTACGTCTTGGTATTGTAAAAATATCAGGAACAGAATGAATGAAGGTTGTTAACTGAGGTGAAGTCCATATGTAAATGTGAAAAATTGATAAAAACAAAAGTATCTGAGCAATATATAGGGTTTTCCATCATAAGGAAGACCTAGAGGAATGAATTCTCTTTTTGATATCCTATCATAGGTCCTTAGAAAGATGAACTCTTTCCCCATTCTTGTAGCAGCAGCATCAGATGAGAGGAACTGTATTTTTTTGTTGTTTCCTTCAATTTATTCTTCAGTCCAAATCTGAACTACTTGAGATTGAAAGAAACCAAGGGAAATTAGACACGTACACTTTGGAATGAATAATCAAGGTAAAATAAATAAAATACATACAGCCTTGTAAAAGGTCTAACTAAATTGAGTTACATATTCTCAAACGTAAATAGAGAATGATTTAAGCAATATCATGTTATTGATAATTGAAAAATGTTGAGTTGCTTAATTTTTTTCCTTTCTACTACCTTAAATTATGTATTGATTTTGCATAGAAGATTAAAGATTAGATTAACAAGAAACTTGATTTAAAATGGACAAAAGTTCAGAATAGACATGTTTTCCTTAAATCCTTGAAGATCGACAGTGGGTTAACAAAATTGTACTTAATACAACTTCTATGCTGGCTTATTGCTTTGAGACCAGAAGTCATTAGGGAAATGTAATTCAAAATTACTATGATACTACTTCATTACTACTATAACTTTTATCAACAAAATCAAAGGAACCAGGTGCTGTGGTAAAGGCTTGTAATTCCAAGCACTTAGGAGGTTAGATTTAAGTCTAAGGCCAGTCTGGGGCGTACTGCAGATAGTAAAAACTTGCCCATTATTATAAAAGGTAATAATGGTGAGAGTGTGGAGAAAAGGAAATTTTCTACATTCTTGGTCAAAATACAGGTTAGTATTCTCGTTGTAGAAAGTAGTATGCAGTTTTCTAAAGAGGCTGATATCTGAGGACCAGATTCAAAGCCAACCCAGGCAGAAAAATCTGTGAAAATCTTATCTCCAATAAACACCAGAAAACTGGAAGTGGTGCTGTAGCTCAAGTGGTAGACTGCTAGCCTTGAGCTGAAGCGCTGAGGGACAACGCCCAGGCCCTGAGTTCAAGCCCCACAACCGACAAAAAAAGAGAAATGCTAAGTTAATGTATCATCTTACCCACCAATAATGTGACTATTTCTCTCTCCGTAACTCGTAAATATATCTGTGGTTCATTGTTATTCACCTTATTCACAACAACAGCGAATATATAAGTCAAAGTTTTGTTCAACTACAGACTAATAAAGCAACTCTGGTAATGTACAAATTTTTCACATTTCTGCCTTCCTTCTCTTCTCATATAAGAAAGCACTGACTAACACTATAAATATATTGTATTTATAAATTAAGGATCGGTGTTGTTGTTGTTTTCCAACCTGAAGCCTTCTTTTCCATGATTTTTGACATAAAATTTTGGGAGATTTTTTTATTGTTATGGGATTCCATCTAAAACAAAGCCATGTATATCGAGAAAGCCAATGATTTCAACTCAGAGTACTAAACAAAAGAGGGAGAAAATTAAGGTTAGATCTATATGTTAAGCACAAATACAGGCAATATCAGGATATTTTGAAATCATATAGCTTTACTTGATAAAGTGGCTCAAATATTAATCTTATCTACTTGGGCAACAAAGATTAGAGAATTCCAGTGCCAGACAAGCCCAGACAATAAAAAGAAGTTTCAGAAACTCTAACTGTTTGCTGGGTGCAATGTTTTCTTGCCTGTGTTAGGAGGACCGCAGTCCAATCAGTCCCAGGCATAGTGATACTATCTCAAAATAAGCAATCCAATTACAATCTGCAGGTATGGCACTAGTAGAGATGCTGTTTCACAAGTATAGGGTTTTTGGTTCAATCCTCCAGGACCGCTAGGAATTTAAGTGTGCGCCAGAGTAAGAATTTGGCATGTCTAAAGTCAAGACTTCATACTTATTACCATCTTTGTGAGAACTTCAGCTTCCTTATTTGGAAACTGAGCTGTTCAGTTAAGAGTGAATAGATGAATCTTATTATTTAAAATTTCATTTAACTGAAATTGGAAAGATTAATTTTTCAGACACTATTCACATTTGAGATTCATTAGCCACATATAGCCAGTGGGTAGTGTGTTAGACAATGCATATACAGAATATTTCCATTATCACATATGTTTCTGTTAGAACCGTTTTAGAGCATGTTTCTGCTTGTTAAGGGATGGTTCATGCTCATAAACTACATATGCTACATAGATGGTACTGAGACTGAAGGTCAGACCAGAAAGGCTAAACACACATGAAGTTAAGATATAGATATAAATTGTTCTACATAGGCACACTTATTTGTGAGGAGGAAGAGGATCAAACAGTCAATGTCAGCAGAATCAATGCTCTCAACTCTAGGAAAGAATAGGTGGAAATTTTAGCAATTCTTTGCAGCTTTGCTTCTGTGATTGAAATTGGCTGTGGTATTCTTAATGGTGATTTTGTTGTAAAATATACATGTGTAATTATCATATTAGCTCACAGAAGAATTAGTATTTGTGCTTTGTAAATGTCATTTGGTATTTATATGTGACATTTCAATTTCTTCTGGTACCATGGCTTCTGAGATTTTGCTTTGTTGTTCTTACAGCAGACATTTAAAAAAAAATAGTGGAAAAGTTAAGACTTCCTTGTGTTTTATAATCCCATTAGTACTCAGTAAGCTTAATAAACAGTGAGAATACAAGAACTATGTGAAGAAATTATATCTCCAATTAATTACTGGAGCAAAGAGAACTGGCTTTCTAGAATCTCCCCTTCAGAATTCAAGAGTGAGATGGGAATAAGACAAGCAAAGACAGAGAAAGTAATTTGCACTGCAGTTGCTCTGCTGTCACAATGAACACCTGTTCTCATGCAATCTTTTTGAATCTCACAGTTAGCTTTTTTGTGGTTTTTATTAGTATGACAAAGATGACTGACTTTCCCAGATTTACAATTGGAAATGTGTGGGACACATTCTGTTATCTATGGAATCTTCCTTAAAATTGTGCATCATTCACTTTGGTTCTCGGTGCCTTTTACATCCTTGTCACAAGTATCTATTTCTACAAATGGAGACGCTGGTTCATCATTTGCCTTTAAATGATTAAATAATGTGGATTTTGGAGGTTGTTTGATTTACTGTAGATGCAAAGTATTATGAGTAGGACCCTTTGGTCCATTTGGACGCTTCTTTGTAGAATTCTTATTGGGGTCCTTACTCATCGACTCATGTGTAAATAATTCCCCCCCCCATATTCCAGTATAATCCAGTACAGTGGGGCAATGCATTAGAAATTTAAAACATGCATATAACTCTTAAAATATACTTTCAAATATAATGACATAAATAAAAGGTTTTGTTTCTATTTTTTATCTTAGTATTATTGTCAAAGTGATGTACAAAAGGGTTCCAGTTACATAAATAAGGTAGTGATAACATTTCTTATCTAACTTGTTACTCCCTCCCTCATTTTTCTTCCTTTTTCCCTCACTTTCTCAATCGCCTCCCCCAAGTTGTACAGATCATTTCCAACATATTGTTATGTTTGATTTCCTTTAAGTAAATATTTGTGCTGTTCCCATCTTGGAGCTCCACGAGGTAAACACTGGAACACCACAGTTAGAGCCCTCTATACATATTTTCCTACCATTTGGGGTCATATATTTGTTTGATTACTCATTTGTTTATTGCCAAAACTGGAGTTTGAATCCAGGGCCTGCACATTGTTCTCAGCTTTTCTTTTTCCTCAATTCTAGCCACAGCTCCATTTCTGGCATTTTGGTGGTTAAATGGGGGCTGGCTTTGAACCATGATCCTCAAATCTCAACCTTGTCAGTAGGATTGCAGGGGTGAGCCTACTTTATAATTTGACTTTTCATCTCATTATATCATGCATATATTTCCTATCCAAAAACATCCTTAGAAATTTCATACTGTTCTAAGAACATTACTTATAATGAGTACATGAGACTCCAGTGCTACTAAATTCCATAATTAATTGAACTGTCTCTATCCCTGAAAATCTTTGTTGTCTCGAAAATATTTAAATGGATCATCAAAGTACTTTTGGATTTTTCATTCTAATATCTATTTTTTTATAAATAGATTAGCATCTGCTAGTTGTTAGAAAGAACCAAATACAAACATTCTTCTTACAAAATGATCCATCTTAACTTGGCTCACCTGAAACAGTAGTTACTCCTCCCTGTGAAGTTATTCTTTTTCCCAGCATGCATTTCCATTTTTGTAACTTTTACACACCTTACCTACTATAATGCCTTGTCTAAAATCCCTCTTTCTATCATCCAGTTTTTGTACAAACCTTTTCCATTGTATTTCACTAAAAGGAAGGCATATTTCACTAATAGCAAATTAATGTCATCATTTCCATGGGTATTTCCATTTTAGCCTGGATCAGAACTTGATTCTAACAAGATTTTATTTTAATGGAAGAATCAGAGCATCAATTGAAAGCCTGAGAGTACCCTTATGAACAAATTTTATCATTCATTGCTTAATTTTCTTTTGGAATTTGAAGGCTAAAGATTATCAGCATATATATCTTCTGTTGTTACTGCATTTGATTCCCGTTCCCTGTATCTTGTATATACATTTTTCTAATGTGGGGAGGGGAAGGGAAATAACAAAATGCTGAAACAAGGATACAGGTTGACCAAATGTAACAATGAGATGTGCAATACACTATGTTGAAAATGAACTTCACAACTTCGGGGTAGGGGGAAAAAGGAGTTGGGAAAGTACAGAGGGAAGGAAATGTAGTGGGAAAACAAAGGAGGGCGTAACAATGCTCGACAGGAAATGTACTCATTACTTTACTGTAACCGTAACCCTGTAACACCTCTATACAGTATCTTTACAATAAAAATAGTTTTAAAAAGATTTCCAGCTCATACTCCCATGTTTAATTTGCTATACACCTTAAATGCTTCATATGGGTCAAAATGGGAAACAAAAAAGAAAGCAACTTTCAATATAGATTTCTACTGTTGTAACACTGAGATGCCAAATGCATTGCCAAGTGCACAGGAACACAGATTACAGACATTAACCTCTAGAATTCTGAGTTGTCTTCTTTGGCTTGAAATCTCTTAATTGTATTATATACAATACGCAGAAATGTCCTGAAAAAATATTCATAGATATAGAACAGTTCTACAAAAACAAGAAAATTTGTACCAAGTCAAAAAGAGGAAACTAATACAAGAAAAATTTTATTCCTGTTTATATAAAGCTAGGATTGAACATGGGTCTACCAATAGTCTGAAGAAAAGCAATTATTTAAGTGATTTCTTATTATAAATATAGTAATATAATTACATACATGGTAAAATAGAACTTGATGATGAGCCATGAACTCTGGCTGGGGAATTCAAGAAAATCTTTCTTGCACAATGTCATGATACGTAGGAAGGGAGAAAACAAATATTCTGTAAAATGATGAAAAGCTTATGAAGTTCAGTAAACTCCAAATATTATGACCAAGGAATGTAAAGTATCAGGAACTAGGTAGCAGTAAATTGGAAAGTGAAATTGGAGAAATTGAAATGGCCATATAGCTTGGTGTTATGGCACTTTCTTAATATGTACAGGGCCCTGGGTTCAATCCCCAGCACTAAAAAGGAAGGAAGGAAAGAGACCTAGAAAGATTTGTCAGGTGGGCCCAGCACCATCATAGACTTTTTATTCTCTAGCCCATGATTCCATACTGTTGATTACACATTATTACTGCATGGGAGATTTTAACTTCAGTTGCCCAAGTCCCAGCCATTTTTAGTTGCATGGGTACAGATCTATCAACTTCAGCTCATATGATTTCGGGGCACCAGTAAACACCCAGGACAGAGATATCATGAGAGCACATATGAGTCTAGAACTTGAAAAATGGTCTATGAACCTTTTATTTCTGCAGAAAAATAAATACACATGGTATGTTAACCTAAGTATGGATATAGATTAGTCTGAGTTTAAATGTACCCATATACCAGTTTTGCAACCTTGAGTAAATTACCTACCTCTATTTAAACCTCCATTTCCTGTTTTGGACATGGGAGCCAATGAGACTACCGTGCTAAGGTATTTCTAAAGTGTTTTCTGGCTATGCATTTTTAAATTTATTATAACTACCGTTAGTTGACTTGTTTATATAGTGCACATTTGCACCAGGTGCTGATGAGCAAAGCAGAAGAAGATGAAGTGTGCTGTCTTAGGTCTCTCGGGTACTTGATGTAATTCCTTACACTCCAAAATTTATGAAGTCAGAGTTGAAAACAGGGCAATTTTAAAACTTTTCTCTATGGAGCCTTAGCATTTTTCAATATCAGAAGGACTCCAGAAAGATGGAAAATTAAAATAGAGAAACTGGGGCTGGGAAGGTGGCTCAGTGGTAGAGTGTTGCCTTGCATGCATGAGGCCCTGGGTTCGGTTCCTCAGCACCACATAAGCAGAAAAAGCCAGAAGTGGGGCTGAGGGTCAAGTGGTAGAGCGCTACTCTACAGTTGAAGAGCTGAGTGACAGCTCCCGGGCCCAGAGTTCAGGCCCCACAACCACCAAAATAGAAAAGAAAAAGGGAAAAAAAGAGAAACCACAACAGTCCTTGTCAACTAGCTTACTGTTAGTCCTTTTGACCTATGATGGCAAATTACCAGACACTGAATCGGTTATAAACAACAAATTTATTTCTGCACTCTGGAGCCTGGAGGTCCAAGATTGCAATGCCAGGAGAGTCAGGATTTTTTTTTCTGAGTGATGCACTGTACTAAAGATCAGGAGTGAAATCTATTTGGTTTTGTTTACTTAAATCCCAGTCATGAAGGCTTGCCTCCATGACATAATTACCGTCCACATACACACAAAGGCCCACTTCTGTCTCAAACTGTGATCCTCTTACTTCTGCCTCTCTTATCAACATGTGTCACGTTTGTTTTAGGTGTTGATATTTTCACCATACCAAAAGCAAGCCTCCGATACCTTCCAGAGTCTAAGTCATAAGTAGTTAGAATTATAGGCATGCACCACTATATGAACCTCAATTTTTCTAAAAAGAAATCTTCAGTAGCTCTGCTAACAAAGAGATATTCACTCACTTATCTTTAGTCTGCAATTCTCTGCCTCTGGAACTTTTTTCTCATTGTTCTCCTCACTGAAGCCGGCAAGTTTGTGATAACTTCAGTATTGTTAATGCTTTCAAAATATTCCTTTTTAGTCTACATTCTTCATGCCTCATGATCTATATCATAGTGATTTTCCTTACCAAAAATGTTTGTCTCAGCCAGGAGAGGTGACTGATGCCTGCAATCCTGAGGAGCTGAGATGTAAAGACTTTAGTTGGAATCCAGCCAAATATTTTCTATCTAAAAGGAAACTGGGTGCCTCTTAATAACATAAAAAATTTCATATTTGTTATAATAACATCTTAGAAATTTAAAGTTATTCATTTGATAACCTTAATAGAAACAAGGAATTAAACATGAATTTCTCTCAGGAAATCCAAGTCATTCATTACAACCCTAACTTATTTGGGGAGAGAGTTGAAATCTCGTTCAGAAAACATAACCATGTGCCATTGTTACCTTCTCCTTTCTGTCATTATCAAACATGCTTCAGAGGAAACAGACTTAAACAGATATGAGTCCTGGAATATATTGTAAATGCCAGCATTGAATGATCTCTCCATGGTAAAAAAATCTTCACAAATTTTCATGCTCCTGAACAACCCATCCTGTTGCTTTGCTCTGAGCCTGGATGAGTTTTCCCATTTGTCCTTCTATGGCATTCTTCTAGAGCAGGTGTGTGTCTTTTCCTTAATTTGGCCGATATGGAGTCTTATTTCCTCTTTCAAACATTCTGAGAAGCTATTGCCAGGCCACAAAAAGTAAGATAAAATTTTCATCCCATATTCTCCCCTCATAGATCTCCTGCCCTGAAAAACTGTTTACTGAACAAAATGGAACAATGATTGTTGAAAGAGCATTATCACACTAGTCATAACACCAGAGAGGAACAAGTAGAAGAATCATTATCTGCGTGTCACCAGTATCTATCGACCTACTGCTTCCATGTTTAAATGGGACAACTAATATATGTTTTTTCTAGCTGCCAGTGGCTCACACCAGCAATGCTAGCTACTCAGGAGACTGAGGTCTGAAGATTGTGGTTCAAAGAGAGCCCAGGATAGAAAGTTCATGAGATTCTTACCTCCAATTAACTACCAAAATGCTGAAAGTGGTACTGTGGCTCAAGGGGTAGAGTTCTAACCTTGAGCAAAACAGCTCAGGGACAGCATGCGGGCCAAAGAAACAGCACACACACAAAGATATATGCTTCTAGATTTCCTGACCATGTTCTTTTTCATAATATGAAGATTTTGTAAGTCAAATAATCTTGATGCCAATTAATAGCTATGCTGTCTTGGGCTTGTAATCCTCAACTTCATCTTCCTTGCCTGTACAATGAAGAAATTTTGCAAAACTGGTGCAGTGGGCGAATCCAGTCATAATGCATGTGTGTGAAAATGTAACCAGGTAAATTCAGGGGGTGAGGTTGGGAAAGATAAAGAAGAATGATCAAATTGGTGACATCTTTAAGATGTACTCACAAACTGACATATTAAATGAAAGCTCCTCATAATAAAAAATAAAAATTAAAAAATTAATACTCTTTTGTTCACTATTTAGGTATAATTTTTTAAGTAGAAAAAAAGTAACCAGTGCATCAGTGCAATCCACACCTCTTAGGGCCAGATAGTGCATAACTGTTTCTTTTAAAGAATACAGGACAGAGAAGAGTGGAACAAATCATTTCCAGAATAAAACTGATCAACTCTACCCCAAAGTTACCATCAATAGTGATGTTGACATACACCCTTGATTTCATGCACTCAGAGCACATTTACCCCCATCCCCCAATCCTGGGTTTGAACTCAGTGCCAAGCTTCTGTCCCAGAGCTTCCCCTCACTCCACCCCTCAAAGCTATTGCTCTAACATTTGAGCCACAGCTCCAATTCTGGCTATTTTTGGTTAATTGGAGGTGAGTCTCATAGATTTTCCTGCCCAGGCTGGCTTCGAATCACAATCCTCAGATCTCAGGCGTGGAATATAGTTGTGAGCCACCATACCAGTATGCACCAGACCAGTGCATACTTTTGCACTGTAATTTTCCTCCCTGAAACCTCATAGCCACAATCTTAGGCGAAAAGATTCAGAGAGCCCCCAATTGAAGACCATTCTACAGAATGTTTTGTCTCCTAAAAAGGGAGAAATGCCATCTCTTTCCCTTTGGTGAAAATAATAGAAGTTAGATTATTATATGACAATAATAATAGATATTATTATAACTCACAATATGTATTCCCATCCCCATTGCTACCAGGCTAGTTTGTATAACTTACTTTGACAAATGACATGTAAGAAATGATGACACGTGTCTTTTCTGAGCTTTAGTCCTGTGGTTTTCACTCTTTTCTTCCCCTGGGAACCTCTGGCGGTCAGTGAATCCCAGAATCGACACCATGTTGATTGTCAGTGTGCCTGGAAGAGGCTTGGTAGCATGAGAGAGAATAATCAAAGTTGTAAGCTATTGAGTCATTGGGGTTGGTTTCCCACAGTAAAATTAAGCTCACATTGAAATCCCATTTATAGGTAATCTAGGCCTCTTTTTCTTCACTCCTCTCCCGCCCCCTTCTCATGTCTTCCTGAATATTTTCTCTTCTACCAGCTTCTCTTCAGGTGACACCAATTCATGAGTCTCCTTATCCAAGAAACTGCTTTTGTGTTCCTATATTACTTTTTCTCCTAGGTGTTTCTTCACTTCGTTTTTCTGAGGTTTTCAGCCAGAAGCTTCCAAGTGTGATGGATCCTCAGACAAAATCCCTCTGCCTAGGCTGGGAAGGTGGCTCAGTGGTAAACTGCTTGCTTTGCATGCATGAGGTCCTAGGCTCGATTCCTCAGCACCACATAAGCAGGAAAAGTCAGAAGTGACACTGTGGCCCAAGTGGTAGAGCACTAGCCTTGAGCTGAAGAGCTGAGGGACAGTGCCCAAGCCCAGAGGCCCCACAACTAATCCGCCCAAAAAAATCCCGCTGGCACATCTCCCTTGCTTACTTTCACTCTACTCATGTTGGTTTACTAGGAGTCCAGAATAAGATAAAGCTCCAGAAACCTTTTGGATAGAAAAAGAAACCACCACATGGGAAGAGATTGGGAGCTGAACAGAGGCAGGAGGGATCATGGCTTCAGCCTCAACTGTCTTCTGTTACCAGCGATGAGTCTTTCCTCCAAAATCAATGTGGCGAATTCTGCAATTCGTATTGACTCATCCACATA
Source organism: Dipodomys merriami (assembly GCF_024711535.1). Classification (NCBI taxonomy): domain Eukaryota; kingdom Metazoa; phylum Chordata; class Mammalia; order Rodentia; family Heteromyidae; genus Dipodomys; species Dipodomys merriami. Next base: position 723,202 of record NW_027203337.1, read on the forward strand.
CACAGACCTAGTTAGCCATGCAGAATGACTTAAAATATAGATTTCCTATATCACAGAAATCTGTACCGGATAAAATGGGCAGAAAGAACTTCATTTAGGGCTGGGAAGGTGGCTCAGTGGTATAGCACTTGCCTTGCATTGCCTGAGGCCCTGGGTTCGATTCCTCAGCACCACATAAGCAAAAAGAAAAAAGCCGGAAGTGGCGCTGTGGCTCAAGTGGTAGAGCGCTAGCCTTGAGCTGAAGAGCTGAGGGACAGCGCCCAGGCCCAGAGTTCAGACCACACGACCGGACCCCCCCCCCCCCCAAAAAAAAGAACTTCATTTAATCAGGTTCAATTCATATTTACATGCTTAAAATTTAACTGAGAATAAAATCAAATTCACCCAGCCTTCATAAATTCAAAATATCCAAGCAACTACATTTTATTCCTGAAGGGGTGGTGCTCTCAGAAAATAAGGAATTAGGGTTCAGGACACATGTCAGACACATTTCACTTCAGAATCAAGATTAAATTCATTAGCACAGGCTGCAAATTTGCTTACTCTCAGCATTGTAAACACATATCATTTTTTCTGGACTTAGTAAAAAAGATGGAAGAGTTTGATTTCCCTTCTCAATTTCAATCTTCACATTCACATTTTCTTCTAAGGAAGTCATTTATCTCACTCACCTGAAAATACAAAATATGTCTACATACGAGGGTCTTCTGGACATCTGGGAGCAAAATAGGAGGATTGAAACAGGCTACAGGAAACTTGATTATTCAGAAATAAAACATGTTTTTACTTCATAGCACAGCCTTGATAGCACAGGTAAGCTAGTTTGGAAGGGCTTGTCCTTTCCACAACCCAGGTGGGAATGTGCTTAAGTTGGAGGGGAGAAATGTCTTAGTTTTCAGAAAAAGGCAAAAGAATGGTGATGGCTTTTCTTCTCAGAAGAGAACCTTTAAATAGGATACATTTTTCTCTTCACAAAACACTTAAATATACAGTAGTCCCCTTCACTGTAATTTCCCCTTCTGTAGTTAGTTACCTGTGCTCAATTGTGGTCTGAAAAGATTAAATGGAAAACAATCTCATATTTTGAAAGAGACCACATTCACACAATACTTTTTTTGAGTTTTGTGGATGTAAGGTCTCACTGTAGATCTCTCTCATTATTTTCCTGCGTCAATATTGTTTCCTGGGATTACAGGTATGCACTTCCACACCCATTTCACATTACTTTTTTATAGTGTATTGTTACAATTCTTCTATTTTATTAGTTACTGTTATAATTGTCTTACTGTTCCTAATTTATAACTTAAGATTTATTGTAACTATATTTGTCTGGGTAAAAGCATAAAATGGTCATGTTGGTATTTATAGGGTTGCTTCCAGAACTGATTGGGTATACTAAAATCTGCACAGGATCCATTCCCATATATAAAATAGCATAATATGTCATACAATGTAAGTTACACTTTAAATTATGTCAATGTTATATATATTACAAACATATATGTAACAGTATGTAAATAGTTGCTATATTGAATATTTGGGGAACAATTTTTTTCCTGAATATTTAAAATTTCTGGTTGGTTGTGGAAATTCTGGATACTGAAGGTTAAGTCTATAAAGTACTTCATTGATTTCAGGTATCTACTTGGAATGTATGTCCAGAGGCTAAGCAGGAACTACAATAAGAACAAAAAGAAACTTGAACCTCTTATTTTGCCATAATTATTCACTAAATAAAATGTGGATAAATGTGATTCTCTAGCTCTTCCTCCTTCTCCTCCCCCTTCTCCTTCTCTCCCCCCTCCTCCTCTCCTCCTCCTCCTCCTCCTCCTCCTCCTCCTCCTCCTCCTTCTCCTCCTCCTCTTCCTCCTTCTCCTCCTCCTTCTTTTTCTTCTTTTTCTTCTTCTACTTGGGTCCAGTCATGGGGCCTGAACATTGGGCCTGGGAGAAGTCCCTCAGCTCTTCGGCTCATGGCTAGCGTTCTACCACTTAAGCCACAGCACCACTTCTGGCTTTTTTCTTTTTGCTTATGTGGTGCTGAGGAATCGAACCCAGGGCCTCAGGCAAGCAAGGCAAGCACTTTACCACTGAGCCACCTTCCCTGCCCCTCTTATTCTTATTCTTCATCTTCTTTTCTCATTGCTGAAGATCCAGCGCAAGGCCTTGCACATGCTAGCCTTGGTGTCAAACACAATTCTACATCCCAATCCTTTAGACCTTCTAAAAAGACAGTTTGAGAATTTCACAATGTTTAATAAACAACACTAATTTTCCCTTTCCTTTCTAGGCTCCAAAACAGGGAAATGTGTGTGTGTGTCAGCGGGAGATAAATAGGACAGTCATCTAGGGAACACTTTGCTGATTGTCATATTTTATTTTTTTGTTCAGCTGGCATTTAAAAATATATTAGCATATAATTTAAATACTATATTTAAAATTTATTCATGTGAACAAAGACCAACTAAATAATTTTTGTCGTTTATATGTATAAAGTTAAAAATTCTGTCTCTATAAGAATCTTATAAAACGTTCTTTGGACATGATTCCTACCATCTCCTTAGAGGCAAAGCTGAAGTCTATATATTAAATATTCTACTCATCATATGCAATAATTAGGAAGGATAACTCAAAAATCAATAGAAACAATGAAAAATATGTCAAACATGATAAAAAGGAAAATTACCGATCAAACAGATGCTTATCATCTTGACTGCTAGAGAACAACCATCTGAGAATGTGCAGAATTACAGAAAGGAGAATATATAAATTCAAAAGAAAGAGAAAACACTGAAAATATTGAAAGAGAAACATGCACCAATAGGTCATGCTTGTAGTCCTAGATGCTCACGGGGCTCATTAGTGGCTAAAAAAAGCAAGAATAAACTAGATAATATCAACTGAAAACCTTTCATAATTCAAAGGACAGTATCACAAGAAGTGAAAACATATGCAATAGATAAAGGACACATACTTGCTAATGCTACAATGTAAGGCTACAATGATCCTGAGTTTTAAGTATTTTTATATCTTCTAATTGTATACAAATTATTTCTGAATAGGATATTTCTTTAAAGAACAGATGTAAATTAATAGTCAATAGGAGGTGTATATGAAGTAAGCTCCTCTTTAGTATCTAAGAAAAAATAAAAAGAAAAGTCACTAATGTGACAATTATATTAAAAGACGAAAAAAATTTACTAATGCATTTGTGGAGAAATTGATTTACTCCACACATCAGATCAATTTGTGTAATACTGCAATCATTTTAGCAAGCAAGATTTCAAGTCTTCAAAAGGTCAAAGTGAATTGTATACGATCCAGCCATTACACTTCTATGTATGTATTAAAGAGAAGTAAAAAACTTGTTTGGACAGGGAATGTAGTTCATTGACAGTGCACTGGAACAGTATATGGGAGACCTTGGAAATAATCCCCCAAAACAAATTTTGAAAAGACACACTATAGAGAATGTATGATGGACAAGTTCCTGTAAGTGAATTTTATATCTATTTTAATGTCTGTTCTAAAGTTTACAGAATTTCTATTTGAAGAAATGCAAGTTTGTGAAAATTACACTTGGAAAACCTCTGATTGTACAATTCACTTCCAAAGTAATAAAATGTATACAATGAAAGGGGATAATATATTGCATGTGAATTACATGTCAGCAAAAAACCTATTGTAAAAAATACTTCACACAAAACGCAGATTACCTAGAAAGATGTTTTGGTGTTGGTTAAAAACACTTTGTAAACTAGTTTTTAAAACAAAGATGTGATTTCTGTTTATTTTGAGTGTATACAGAGATAACTCACTCAAAAAGTGCATGTGATAACTGGAATACATACGAATTATGTATCTTTTATAAGTAATTTATAATCTTTTCTGGAAGAAACATTTAGCAAATGAGAGAAGACACAAATCTATGCATCTGCTTTTTATGAAAACCATGTCTTACTTGCTCAATCCAATTGCTTTTCTCTACTTTTCTAGGAAAAACGTATTCTCAAGATAAGAGCCAATAGCAGTGAAAAGAAAAAAATCACAATCATCATGATTTATTTATGAAAATAAAAAATGAAATAAAACAATTTCACTTAAGGGACTTCAGTATTAGTGTTTATGAAGATGCTCCTGAATGCCAACCTCCATTGATTTTTTTGGAATTTTAATTTCTACCAACATATGAAAACTAGAAGAAGAAAACAAATATAGTCTTAGAGCAAACCAGCCTTGAAATAATTTTCTTAATTGTTTTGAAATTACAAAAGAATTGATAGCATTAAGCAAATGAACCTTTCCTTAGGAAATCATTTAAAAATGTTTATCACTTATTATAATTCAAATAACAAGCAAGAATAATTTTATATAATCATTACAAATGTCATCTTACTATTATCGTAAAATAGAATAAAAGGCCGGCCCCAATATATTACCTACGAATCATTATGCTTAATTCTTAATCATTACCTAAATACCTTAAACAATTTAAATAGTCATATTTTAACATAGACGTAAATATTCGATACTTTTTACTTAACATTTTCCAGGAGCATGCATTCATTTTTCTAAGAAATATTCACAGCATTTAAAAGATGCTTTGGTGAAATTAATGTGATACATTTTGTTGTTGTTTTTGTTGTTATTGTTTACAAGGCCTGGGCATTGTCCCTAGGCATTTTTATGTTCAAGGCCAGCAGTCTACATCTTGGAGAACAGAGCTAATTCCGGTTTTTGAGTGGTTAATTGGAGATAAGAATCTAACAAGTATTTTTCTGTTTGGGCTAGTTTTGAAAACAGTTCTAAGATCTCAGCCTCCAGAGTAGATATAGGCATGAGTTACTGGCACTTGGTTTGATTTTTTTTTTAATTTTAATAATGTTTTAAGATTTTTGCTTCACGATAATGTACATTGTTCTACACATAAATTTATATATATGTATATATTTCTGATGACAAATTCTCTCTAAAAATGTATGTCTTTCTACACAGAAATATATATATATATACATATATGTACACATATATATATATATATATATATATATATATTTCTGAAGACAGACATCCTCTGAAAATTTTATTCTACTATTTTTTACCTTTTTCATTTCAAAGATATACAGTCTATTTTCCCAAGTTTCCTGTAGTAAAATAACTAATAATTCAATAGAAATTAGAGTTTTTTCTTTCAATGAAATTTTAGATATACACAAGATATTTTAGTAATGTTTATAAGTATATTCTTTGAAAAATTCTGTTTAAACTCTTAAATATTTGTGTGTAATCACAGGGAGAGAGGAAGTTAATTCATACTGGTTAGGAATTTGCAATGCTTCAAAAAATCTATTCAATAATTTGTTATAAGCACATTGTCAAGCTACCTGTTATGGCTTAGTTTTTTGTTTCCTTTTTTTATTTTTCTTTCTTTTAATTTAATTTAATTTTATTTGTGAACATACTGTACAGAGGAGTTACAAATACATGGGCAGGATAATGCGTACATTTCTTACAAAGCATTGCAGCCTCCTCCTTTGTTTACCCTTCACACCCTTCCCAGCCTCCCCCCTCCCCCCCAATCCCAATCCTTCTCCTTCCCCCCCCTTCCCCACCCCCCACCAACGTTGTAAAGCTCGTTTTGGACATTATAACTTGTACTTCTCATTGTTGCAACAGGTCCACCTGTATCCTTAAACAAGTGGTTTTTCCCCATCTCCACAAGTTATACTGACATCAAATATAGTGAAAGCAGGGGTTATACTGTGGGGGAGGGACATACAAAGGAACAAAGAGATAATCTTATAAATGCGTTAGAAACACATGCATGAAAGAAAAAAAACATTAAAATACACATCTAAGGGTTCATTTTCCTGACATCACATTATCTGACCTTTTCCGCTTGACTCATATATATACTAACTAGATATTACAAATAACCGAAACCATGGGACCTATGATTCTTTGGGCCTGGCTTACTTCACTTAATATAATTTTTTCCAAGTTTTTCCATTTCCTAAGAAATGGGGCGATATAGTTCTTTCTGATGGAGGCATAGAATTCCATTGTGTATATATATCACATTTTCTTGATCCATTCATCTACTGAGGGGCATCTGGGTTGGTTCCATATCTTAGCTATGGTAAATAATGCTGCAATAAACATAGTTGTGCTGGTAGCTTTAGTGTGGTCTTGTTTGTAAACATTTGGGTAAATGCCCAAAAATGGGATTGCTGGGTCATAGGGGAGTTCTATGTTAAGTCTTTTGAGGAACCTCCATACTGCTTTCCAAAGTGGTTGAACAAGTTTACATTCCCACCAACAATGAAGTAAGGTTCCTTTCTGTCCACATCCCCTCCAGCATCTGTTGTTGTTAGAGTTCTTGATTTTTGCCATTCAAACTGGAGTGAGGTGATATCTTAATGTTGTTTTGATTTGCATTTCTTTTATGGCTAGGGATGTTGAACATTTCTTCATGTGTCTATTGGCCATCCTTCTTTCTTCTTCTGAGAAGTTTCTCTTTAAGTCTTTGTCCCACTTATTTATTGGGCAGTTGTTTCTTTGAGGGTTTCTTTATTCAAATATTTAACGTGATTGCATGCACAGTGGTAACATTAAAATTATTAATCAAAATACAAATAATTGCAAAATCAAAGACACATATCAGACTTTCAATAATTAGCACTTATGATGGTAATAATAATAAAAATAATGACCACAATGTAGCCTGATAATGACAATGTTGTGATTGAAAAGGAAAAATTATTAGCCATCTTTGCAGCTAGCTTTCCCACATTGAATACATAGTTATAAACAGCATTGGATTACATACAATAACAAGAGGAGAGTTTCAATATCAAGAAACACAATCACATAAACTGGTGAGAGAGTAAAAACCCTAATGTCATTCTTGCAGTCTGTCTAATGTATATTCACTTTTCATCGTGGTATTGATTTTTTATAAATAAAATCATTTATTTACAAATGTTGATTATTCCACGTAGATAAAACATAATATGTTGAGTGCTTTCTGTTATCAACTGATCTTGTTTGTTCTAACCTTGAGAACTTAGGAGAAAGCCTTTCATTACCCAAACAGCCATTGGCTTAGTTGTATATCCCTAGAAGGTAACAACAAATGCCTCAAGCATGTTCACTCATTAGACAGAAATCCGTGGTCAGTTTTAGTTTCTCTCCAGTCCACTGGAGAAAATCTGTGCATAAATTTATGAAGAACACTTGACAACAAATAAAACAAAAGAGAAATTTAGATGGACTAAGTGTGATTAGTTCAAATAACATTCCCATATAGATACTATTCAATATCAATGTTTTCTATGAAGACTTAGGGTCTATGTTAAAAGGGCAGAATGATGCAGGCTCCAGCCTCAGGATTATCTGAGGACTATGTTTGTGTATATGGAAAGCTCTTGGCATGCCGGGCTTGAGAGGGAACATGTTCTATCTCCCTATCTCAAAACACATGTCACAGACTCCTGGGAGCTAAGGAAGTAGCTCTTCTGCTTGCTTAAACATAGATGATCAGCTGGTTAAGCATTTTCCTGAGATTGGGGAAGTGGTTTCAGCTTTCTCTAAAATAGTTTAGATAATAATATACCAAGTCATTGTCTCATAGATTAAGTAAAATGTACCTGTTGGAATTTTTTGTGAATGTCTCCTGACTAAATCTTGGCAAAGATAATGCTTGCTTGTCTTTAAATACCCACTAACAATAAAGCACAGCATTCAGTGGCAATTGCTGTTTGCACTCTGCATCCCCTGTGTCCTGGTGATTTTGTGACCCTTACCCGGGACCCCAACGCCTTAGACATATTAACAGTATGTTCTTCAATACATCTGTAAACACATGACACAATTTACATAATAACACTTACATATCTGTAGTTGCCTTAAAAGAACACAGGCCTTAGAGCCAGGAGGTAAAATTTATTTTTATTTCTGCATGAAAAAATTTGAGATTTTATACCAAAAACCTGGATTTGACTCTTTTCTTATTTGTAAGCTAAGGTGGAAAATGTAAGGACTCTTCACTTTCTTTTTTCTTGCTCTAGAAGTCAATAAATACATTCTTCAATATTTCTGGTAGATTACATCCATTTACAGATAAGAAATGTAAGGCCAACAGTCAATGTAATGAATAAATAATGATACTAGAATTTGTGTCTGAGCTCTTCACTCTGTGTGCTTATAAGGAGTAGTAATTTGGTGGTGGAGAGGACCAGTATGAAAAAAACTATGGGGCAAAAACATACTTGTTAAAGGTTGTTTAATATTAGGTGACCAGTGATGATTACATGAAACAGGCTGGTGTCAGGGGTATAAAAAGGAGTACATAGAAATCATATTAGTGACAGAAACTGAGAAAATCTTGATCATTCATCTAATCTAATGGGAGGGAGTAGATGGGTAAGAATAAATCTAAAGTGTTCTACAGCCATGGCCTGGCAACTGTGTTAGTGATATTCTTGGTGATAAAGATTACAGAAGGAAATGATGGATTTAGGGGAAAAAACTCACTGAGAGTTCTGAGTTTATATTAAACTGTTGCAAAGATAGGTCTGTTTAGACACCATCAAAATATTCATGACCATGAATATGAAAAAGAATAATAAAATCGGGGGCATTATTAAAGGGAAGAGGAAAAGGAAAGTTCTGACACAAGTGCGAGCAATATGAGCACCAGTGTGGACAAGATTGGAACAAAGAGATAAAGAAGGAAACAAGAAAGTAATAAACACAGATTTATACAAGTAAAGAAAGGAAAGAATTTGCCAGAAGAAAAGGTCAAAACTCTTACAGAGGTATTGAAGGAAATATGCTATTTGGATTTGAAAATTAAAAGGGCAGAGACAAGTTCAATGAGAACAGAGTTTTGGTAAAATGGTAGAGATATGTCATATTGATGAAATTTTGAGATATGAATTTGAAGCCATAAAATTCTGGATCCAGGAATTCAAGAGATCCTGTTGATTTTAAATGTTGGGAACAAATGCTTTTATCCTATCCTTAGAAGAATTATACTGATGTAACTGACATGAACTTTAATTAGATGTATTCTGTTAATAGTTTTGAAGCCTTTTTTAGCCAGGAGATTATAGATTGAACTAAAACACAGACAGGACTCATTTGTCCTACAGTTCCAATGAGTTACCCATGTATCCACATCAATTTGGGATTTCATTGAAATATCTGTATATATGTTTAGATATCTTATCAGACTATCCATTAAAAATGTAGGACAAGTAACACCAAATATTAGGTTGAAAATATACTAATGTTACTCAAGACACCTCAAATTGATTCTTCTTTAGCCACTGAGTCATCATAATTGCCAAATACTGTATTTCAATCTAGTTCTTTTCAGGGATATTTCCATTCTGAAATAACCCTGCCAATCAACTTTCCACAAATTCTTTTTTTTTTTTTTGTCGATCGTAGGGCTTGAACTCTGGGCCTGGGCGCTGTCCCTGTGCTCTGCAGCACAAGGCGAGCGCTCTACCACTTGAGCCACAGCACTACTTCCCACAAAATCTTATATGTAGGAAGTGCACTTATAAATTTCAAACTTTTATTGAATGGAAGAGTTCAGACAGTACCCTCACTACTAGGATTAAATGCCTAAAAAGATAAGGCATTTTGCTCTAATGCCTTTCTTTCTTTTTTTCATATACATTGGCAAGTAGGGAAGGATTCTAATGCAACAATAATACAATGGTGACTTGTATTAACACAGCATTCAGGATCTAGTTTTAATTTGGATACTTACTAATTAGCTCCAAAGTTTGTGGATATTTATAGTTCTCGTGGGTAATCTAATGTGCTCCAAGAAAATGTCCCTAAGGAGCCTTTCAATTATAATATGTCTGTTTGCCTCCAAATGCTTTAAATTGTACACCCGCTAATGTGGGCATAAGGTTACACTGTTGAACTTTCCCCTTCAGATAGTGAGTATGACCCTATTGCTTAACATGGAGAAAGTACCTTCTTACATAGACTGGACATGTGCAAACAAGAAGTGGTACGTGAAAAATGTTCTTAGCAGTTTGTACAGATGAAATGGAAATAGAGCAACTGTGAACTCAGAACGAAAGTGGAAAAGAAGAAAAAGGAATAAAGAAGAATGTGCCAAGGAAATGAAGGAAATGCTGAAGTGCAATTTCAAATAATGTGCTCAGGTGTGAGGGTGTGTTCAAAGTACAGCCAGGCAATGTAGTTCGATAACATAGGGGGAAAAAAAACTACTTTAAACCATTCTGGGATAATCATACAAGTAGAAGCCTCTAACTCTGACTCTCAAATCAACCACATATCATCAATTTAAGGAGTATTTTCCAAGAGCAAAGTGAGAAAAAGAGGGCACATCACAGTTAGTGTTCTGATTGAAGTAATGACAATCATATTAATTTTCTTAAAATTTTCATTGATTTTGGAGCATTAAAGTGGGAAAAAGCCAAGTAAATATTTTTTCAAGAACCTAAATTAAGTGGGGGTATGCTATTGGTCTCTTTTTAACTTGGAAGTTAAAGATTATGCCTTTTTTAAATTGTGGAAATAGTGCAGAGAGGGTATACAATTACATGGACAAGGTAATAAATGCATTCATTTTTTTTTGGGGGGGTGTCCAGGAATGGGGCCTGAACTATGGGCCTGGGTGCTGTCCCTCAACCCTTCATCTCAAGGCTAATGCTCTACGAATTGAGCCACAGTGCCACTTTCCGCTTTTTTTTCTTTTTGCTTATATGGTGCTGAGGAATCTAACCGAGGGTCTCATGCATGCAAGGCAAGCACTCTACCACTGAGCAAACTTTCCAGCCCAGGAGTACTTTTCTTATCAAGCATTGTTGCCTCCTCCATTGTTTCCCCTTCCCATCCCTTGCCATCACCCCCTCCCCCACGACACACCTCCACGCCCATCCCCACCACCCTCGCCCACCCCCTGCCCCTCAGTCAAAGTTGTTAGGTTCATTTTTTGACTTAATGTGTTGTACATCTCATTGTTGCAATTGGTCCCCCTGTATCCCTATTTAAACAATTTTCCTTTTCACTTCCCATCCACAAAGTATACCAACATCAAATACAGGGAGAACAGGGGTTATACCGTGCAGTAGGGCTGTACAAAGCAACCAAAAAAATCATCTTATATATATGTTAAAAATAATCGCAAGGAAGAAAAACCATTTGAATCCTTATCTTGGGGTTTATTTAGCCTAAAATTTATTTATCTGAACTTTTCTGCTTCTCTCAGACATATACTAGATATTGCAAATAAGGGGAACCATGAGAACTATGTTTCTTTGGGCCTAGATTACTTCACTCAATATAATTTTTTCCAAGTCTTTCCATTTCCTAAAAAATGAGGCCATGCCATTCTTTCTGATGGAGGCATAGAATTTCATTGTGTATATATACCACATTTTCTTGACCATTCATCTACTGAGGGGCTTCTGGGTTGGTTCCGTATCTTAGATATGGTAAATAATGTTGCAATAAACACAGTTTTGCTCCTAGATTTAGTGTGGTCTTGTTTGTGATCATTTGGGTAAATGCCCAAATATGGGATTGCTGGGTCATAGGGGAGCTCTGTGTGGAGTCTTTTGAAGAAACTCCATACTACTTTCCAAAGTGGTTGAACAAATTTACACTCCCACAAACAATGCAGTAAAGATCCCTTCAGCCCACATCCCCTCCAGCATCTGTTGTTATTACAGTTCTTGATTTTAGCCATTCTAACTGGAGTGAGGTGGTATCTCCATGTTGTTTTGATTTGCACTTCCTTTATGGCTTGGGAAAGTGAGCATTTCTTCATGTGTCTATAGGGCATCCTTCTTGCTTCTTCAGAGAAGTGTCTCTTTAATCCTTTAGCCCACGTATTAATTGGGAAGTTGTTCCTTTGCGGATTTGTTGTTGTGGGATTTAATTTTTTGAGGTCCAGGTATATTTTAGATATGAGACGGTGGACCATTCTATGGCTAGTGAAGATCTTCTCCCAATCCGTGGGTTTTCTATTGATCTTGCTAGCTATGTCCTTTGCCATGCAGATGCTTCAGGAGTCACATCTTGCCCGTAAAAACAAACACATTTTCAATGTTAAAGGCTGCAGCAAAATCTATCAAGCAAATGGCCCCCATACACAGGCGGGTGTTGCAATCCTAATATCAGATAAAATAGACTTCAAACTAAAATTCGTGAGAAAATACAAAGAAGGTTGCTACATACTAATTAAGGAATCTTTCCTTCAGGAGGATATTAGAATTCTAAATATCTATTCGCCAAACAATGGAGCACCCAAATTTATCCAAGAAACACTACTTTCCCTCAAATCCCATATAGATCCAAAGACATTAATTGTTGGGGATTTTAACACACCACTCTCCCCACTAGATAGATCAACTCGGCAAAAACTCAACAGAGAAACTGCATATCTAAACAACTGCATAGATCAACTAGAATTAACAGATATCTACCAAATATTTCACCCAGCAGCATCAGAATACACGTTCTTCTGAGCAGCACATGGAACATTTTCTAAATCAGACCACATTTTAGGCCACAAAGCAAACATGTCGAAATTCAGAAACATTGAAGTTATACCTTGCATTCTCTCTGACCACAAGGGAATAAAATTAGAACTCAACACCAAAAGCCTCCAAAGAAAGTCCAGTAACACATGGAGGCTGAACAACACACTGCTGAATCACAAGTGGGTCATGGAAGAGATTAGAAAGGAAATTCAAATATTCATCCTATTCAACAAAAATTAGCACACAAATTACCAGCTCCTCTCGGACAGAGCAAAGGCAGTACTCAGAGGCAAGTTTATAGCTCTGAGCTCCTACATCAACAAATTGGAGAGATCTGAAACCAACAATTTAATGAGACATCTGAACCTCCTTGAAAAAGAGCAGCAAGATAAACCCCAATGCAGTAGACAGAAAGAAATAATTAAAATTAAATCAGAATTAAATGAAATAGAATCCAAAAAACTATAGAAAGAATCAACAAAACAAAGAGTTGGTTCTTCGAAAAAATTAACAAAATTGACAGACCCTTAGCAAATCTTATCAGAAAAAGAAGAGAACACATCCAAATTAATAAACTCAGAGATGAGAATGGAAACATCACCACGGAAACAATCAAAATTCAGAACATTATAAGGGAATACTTCTCAAAACTTTATGCTCATAAGTTTGAGAACTTGACCGAAATGGATCTTTTCCTAGTAAATATTGACAAGCCAAAACTAAACCAAGTTGAGTTAAACCAGCTTAACAGGCCCATATCAAGCATTGAAATAGTAACAGGAATAAGAGACCTCTAAGCTAAGAAAAGTCCATGACCAGATGGGTTTACAGCGGAATTCTACAAGGCCTTCAAAGCAGAGCTCACACCAATACTCCTCCAACTCTTCAATGAAATTGAAAGAGAATGTTCACTACCAAACACATTCTATGAATCCATCATAACCCTCATCCCAAAACCAAGCAGGGACTCATCAAAGAAGGAGAACTATAGACCCATCTCGTTGATGAACATTAATGCAGAGTGTCTCCTTTGACTCTGAGGATTTTTATCCATTGGGAGTTGATTCTGGTGAAGGGTGATATCGAAGGATATAGGTTTTATTTTCTACAAGTTGTTAACCAATTTTGCCAGCACCATTTACTGAAGAGGCTGTCTTTCTTCCATCCTAATTTTTACCTCCATTATGGAAGATTAGATGGCTATAGAGCTGTGGGTCCATTTCTGGGTTTTCAATTATCTTCCATTTGTTCTGAAGTCTGTTCTTGTGCCACTACTAAGCTCTTTTGTTTAATATGGCTTTGTAGTAGAGTTTGCAATTTGGTATTGATATTCCTCCAACACAGTTCTTTTTGTTAAGCATCAGTTTTGCTATTCGGGGTCTTTAATTGTTCCATATGAATTTTTGGATTGACTCTTCTATTTCCTTGAATAATAAGGCTGGAATATTCATAGGTATCATATTGAATTTGTAGATAGCTTTGGAAAGTATTGCCATTTTCACAATGTTGATCCTTCTAATCCAGGATCATGGGAGGTTTTTCCACTTCCTAAGTTCTGTTTTGATTTCCTTTTTCAGGTTTTTAAATTTTTTATCATAGTGATCCTTCACTTCTGTGGTTAAGTTAATTCCTAGGTGAAGTGCCCAGATCTCAGATGCCCCCTCACAGACTACCAGAGACCACGATCAATGCAAACAGCAAAGAGTCGTTTATTGCAAGCTAGAGCTTGGTTCTCTGCACACTCGGTAACCAGTGACGCTAAGAGTTCCTGAGTACAAAATTAAAACTTAGCACAGCTTTTATAGTATCAAACAATCAAGTTTAGGGAGTTTCACACAAGCGAGTTCACAAGTTCAGGGGGTTTCCAAACAAGCAAGTTCACATTTTCAGGGGTTTTAAGTCCACCCTGATGGCACTACCATTTTTCTGATGGAACAATTAGGCAACTGGTCTGTTCCTTAAGGGTGGGCAGGGTTGGTGGCAGCCTGCGGTTTTTTGAGAACTGTTCCTCTTTTGAGGGTATTCTCAGGGCAGCACAGCTACAGGTTGTTGACTTAATCTTAAAATGCAGTTTCTGTAGATCTTCAGTCCATCCTCTTCTAGAGCAGCGGGAACCAATCATGGTCCCCTAATTGGCACAGTCTTTTATATTTACAGTTTGGTATTGGGATCTCAGAACTAAGAGATGGACTGCACTGATCTCTTTTTTTACAAGGTCCAATTGTGAGTAAAAAAATAACAGTACCAAAGGTCCTTATATTTTTTAAACATTTTAAGACGTCCTTTTTTATTTATTTTTTATCCAAAGGATACCAATTTTTTTCCCAATTTTTCCCCCAAGGTTTCCTTTACTACCCTGCTCTTCTTTACAAAATTCCTCGAGCTTCTTTGTGGCTAGAGTGTAAAACTGCCCATTTTTTCCTCTTGCTTGTGGAACCAAGTTATCTCAGAACAGCCTCAAAACACCACTGCGATGGAGAATTTTGCTAGATTTTAAAGCTAAGAGCAGAGCTGTGTCTTATCCTTTTACTACCTGCATTGATAACACACTCAGATTATTACCATACCAGAGCCAAACTAGGCTGTGAGTATAGAGTAGATTTCCAGTGACTATGCACTGAAGTGCCTATGGCAAGCAAGCCAGTGATATCCTTTCTCCCAATATCTACTGTGGGAATAGAGAGGGTTTTTGGATATCACCCAAAATAATGTCCCACAAGATCTTAGTTTTAGCAGCTTTTAACCGGGTTGAGTCTCAAGTGATTGAACCCGGAAGGAGTTCAGACTACTTTTCCATGGTGGAGGTGGTCTGAGTGATGATATAGATTTCTTCCAGGTGACTGTCAGCTGGTCTTCAAACTTTACCCATTAGGGTGTGCAGCTGCAGCAGCAGGTCTCTCAGTGGCTCCAAGGTACTGTCACAGCTCATGCTGGACTGCAAATTCCTACACAGACTGGTTAAGGATACATTGCATAGACTTGGGAGGCTTTGGCCCTGTTGGATATTAAGACTGTTTAGCCAATAGCCCAGGATAATTTACCAAAATGACATTTTTTTTTACTAACCATATATTTTTGTAAACAAACACAAAAGGCTTAATCTTGTAACCATCTCCAACAGATGCAGCCTGAACACTTGCACACCTGTTAACACTATTCTTTATGCTTATTTTTTTAAAATAATTATTTTATCTATTTTGCCTCGTTTTTCCAAAACTTACTCTGGACTCTTGATCTTAAAAAGGGATTGATGGGGCCCAGCGCGACAGCAGCTGGAGGGCCTAGGAGGTGGGGAGGTGGGTCCTGTCCTCACCATGAGGCTGCAGCAGGCGCCGGTGTCCAGGAAGGTATTCATTCAGTGCGACTACAGCAGTGGCACACGCTGTCAGTTCCGGACCAAGTTTCCTGCAGAGTTGGAGAACAGGATTGATAGGCAGCAAGTTGAAGAAACAGTTCAAACTCTAAATAATCTTTATGCAGAAGCAGAGAAGCTTGGGGGCCAGTCATATCTTGAAGGCTTTTTGGCTTGTTTGACAGCATATACCATCTTCTTGTGTATGGAAACCCATTATGAGAATGTTCTCATAATGAAGAAAGTCTCCAAATATATTCAAGAACAGAATGAGAAGATATATGCTCCCCAAGGCCTCCTCCTGACTGACCCCATTGAGAGAGGACTTCGAGTTATTGAAATTACCATTTATGAAGACAGAGTTTTGAGCACTGGAAGATAAGCCATAGAATTAAAGATCCCACCTCCAGCTGGAACCCTCATCTGTCCATGGGCCGATCACAGAGTGTCCCTACCTCCTCTCCAGAGCATCATTCCTTTGTATCTGCTTCCAGAGCCATGGTGCCATTTACTAACTTTCTAAAATTCCACACCTGATTTGATTTCTAGTCACTCAGCATCCACTTTGTGTCTCCAAATTGTATAGGACTTGTCATCTTTGATTAGCTTCTGAGAAAATACAATGAAGCATTTCACTTTTTTAAATTCAGTCATTTAATAACGTATGCAGTTAGAGGGCCTAATACAAAGTTTGTTTCTTACCTGCCACCAGGTAAAAAATTGCCATTGGTTCTCTTCATTCCTTGAGCCAGTTTCCCTGGTAGCTTTATACTGCAAGAAGTCAAATATTAGCCAAAATTCAGATTAATAAAAAGCTTTTCTCTAGGTGAGGGGTGTATTATGTCTGTGGTTTTGCCAATGCATCTCCCAGATTTCAGAGAACTATCATTTCTGCCATGTTTCATATCTTAAGATTTATTTCTGCTGTTCAGTTTCTCAAGCCGAAGCTCAACGAAAAAAGAAGTATAATGTTGTTTGTTTTATTACAGCAATTATCGCTCATAAAATCAATATTTAATGCAATGGTCATTCTTTTCTTGGGAGACTTAGGTTTATTTGCATTACCTTTGGATGTGGGAAGATGTGGTTTGTGTTGCTTGTTCATTTACACAAATAAGCACAATGAAGTGGATGCTAATTTGTTAACCACATAAAGGTTGAACTAAACAGCAATTCACTCAGATGGGGACTCGGGAATTCTCCCACAGACCCCGTGGCAGCCCTATAGCGTGTCCTACAAGACTCTTTGCCAACCAGAATACAGATCCCGCGGGAAACCAGAATTACAGATACAGAATCTGCAGGCGACCAAAAACAGAGAACGGTAATGACTCAACTTACTTGTCGGGTTTTTCACGACTCCATGCTTTGGGGTCTGGGTGAGTTTATGGGGGGCATCACGGATGAGCCCCCAGAAGAAGTGCCCATATTTTGGATGCCCCTTAACAGACCACCATAGACCATGATCAATGCAAAATTTTGTTGAGATCTTTTGCTTCAATGTTCATCAAAGAAATGGGTCTATACTTCTCTTTAATTGATGAGTCCCTGCCCAGTTTTGGGATGAGGGTTATGATGGCTTCATAGAATGAGTTTGGTAGTGAAATTTCTCTTTCAATTTCATTGAAGATTTGAAGGAGTATGGGTGTGAGCTCTGCTTTGAAGGCCTTGTAGAATTCCACTGTAAATCCATCTGATTCTGGGCTTTTCTTGGATGGGAGGTCTCTTATTGCTGTTTCTATTTCAATGCTTTATATTGACCTTTTAAGATGGTTCAACTGATCTTGGTTTAGTTTCAGCATGTCAATATTTGCTAGGAAATGGTGCATTTCTGCCAAGTTCTCAACCTTATAAGCATAAAGTTTTGAGAAGTATTCCCTTATAGTGTTCTGAATCTTGGTACTTTCTGTGGTGAAGTTTCCATTCTCATCTTTGAATTTATTTATTTAGCTGTGCTCTATTCTTTTTCTAAGTTTTGCTAAAGGTCTGTCTATTTTGTTAATTTAATTGAAGAATCAACTCTTTGTTGTGTTGATTCTTTGTATTGTTTTTTAGATTCTAATTCGTTTAATTCTGATTTAATTTAATGATTTCTTTCCGACTACTGGATTGGGGTTTATCTTGCTGCTCTTTTTCAAGGAGGTTCAGATCTGTCTAAATTTTTGATTTCAGCCCTCTCCAATTTGTTGATGTAGGAACTCAGAGCTATAAAATTGCCTCTGAGTACTGCCTTTGCTTTGTCCCAGAGGAGCTGGTAATTTTTGTGTTCATTTTTGTTGAATATCATGAACATTTGAATTTCTTTCTAATCTATTCCGTGACCAATTGGTGATTCAATAGTGTGTTGTTCACCATCCAAATGTTACAGGACTTTCTTTGGTGGCTTTTGGTGTTGAGTTCTAAATTTATTCCCTTGTGTTCTTAGTAATGCAAGGTATAACTTCAATATTTCTCAAATTGGACAGGTTTGCTTTGGACCTAAAATGTGGTCTATTTGGAAAATGTTCTGTGTGGTGCTGAGAAAAACCTGTATTCTGATACTTCTGGGAGAAATATTAGGTAGATGTCTGTTAAATCTAGTTGTTTAGATTTGTGGTTTCTTTGTTGAGTTTTTGTCAGTTTGATCTATGAAGTGAGGATAGGGGTGGGATAAAGTTCCCAACAATTAATGTCTTTGGATCTATGTGAAAATTGAGGGAATGTAGTGTTTCTTGGTTAAATTTGGGTGCTCCGTGGTTTGGTGAATAGAGATGTAGAATTGTAATATTCTCCTGAAGGAGCTATCCCTTAATTAGTATGTAGCGACATTTTTTATCTATTCTCACTAATTTTAATTTGAAGTCTATTTCATGTGATATTAGGATTGCAATTCCCACCAGTTTATGGGAGCCATTTGCCTGGTAGATTTTGTTCCAGCGTTTCGCTTTCAAAATGTGTTTTTTTATGGACAGTTCTGACTTCTGAATGCAGCAGATAGAAGGATCTTCCTTTTTAACCCAACTAGACAGTCTATGTCACTTAATTGGAGAGTTAAGTCCAGAGTTAGGAATGAGAGGTGTTTGAGAGTTCCTGCAAAGTTATCCACATTCTTGGGAGCTTCAGTGACTGGATTCTTCCTATGGTTGTTGGATTCTCAGTTTGGGTGCAGTTTCTTGGACTTTATTGTGGTCTTGTTGATTTTCTATGTGTAAGCATCTTTAAGTATCTTTTATAGAGTTGGCTTGGTGGAGATATATTGTTTCAGTTTTTCTTTGCTATGGAAGGTTTTTATTTCACCTTCGGTTATGAAGGAGAGTTTAGTTGGTTACACTGTTCTTGATTGATAGTTGTCTTTAGAGTATGGCCTCAATCATTGCAGGCTCTTCTTGCTTTAATTGTCTTGCTGCAATATATGAGGTGATTCTAATTGGTTTTCCTTTATAAGTGGTTGACTTTTACTCCTTGACAGCGTTGAGGAACTTTTCCTTTGTCTGAACTGATCCCGTGCAGATTATAATGTCATGGTGGGATATCCTATCCTTGTCTGGTCTATTTGGGGTTCTAAAAGCTTCTTGTATCTGAATAGGCCTATCTTTTTGCATGTTTGGGAAATTCTCTTCTAGGATCCTATTAACCAATTTTCCTAGACCATTAAGTTCTGTCTCTATGTGATCCTCCACACCCATTATTCTCAGATTAGGCCTTCAGATGGTGTCTTCCAAATGGTGAATAGATGTATCATATTATTTGGATTTGTCTTGGATAGTTGTATGTTCTTTATAATATCCTGGCTGTCCTCACTCCCTCAGATTCAATGTTCTGCATGGTCTAACCTACTGTCAAGATTTTCTACTTCGTTTTTTTTTCTTTCTTTTCCTTCTAATTGGTTGGCGTTAATGGCTTCAAATTCTTCGTTGGAGCTTTGTTTTCAATCTTGTATGAATTTCTTTACTTCCTTCATTTTGTGCTCAGTGTTTATTCTAAAATCACTTAGTTGATTGGTTATTGTTTCCTTGAACTCCCATTCCTTCTGTTGGGCTCCATTCTGCATTCCCTTTGTGATTTACCTGAATTCTTTCAGCTGTCTGTTTATAGATTCCATGAAAATATTTGTGTATTCTCATCCCCTCTCACAATTCCTGTATAACTCTTTGATTAGCTTCCTCACGTTCACACAATTCCTGTATTTTTTTGACTGTTCTCAGCTTGCTCACACAATTCCTTTATTTCTCATTGACTGTTCTCAACCTGCTCACGCAATTCTTGTATCACTCTTTGAGTAGTTCCTCATGCTCATGAGATTCCTGTATTGATCTTTGGTTTGTCTCCTCTCTCTTCCTATCATGCTCATCCTGAGACTTTTACAAGTTTTCAATCATTTCGTTCACCATGTTTAGCAGTAGTATTTGTAGAGCTTTTTGGGAACTCTCCTCTGGATTATTCTTTAACTCTTCTGTCAATTGATTATCACGAATGGGAGTTGAGATACCCTGATTTGCCATTTTTCTTGTGTTTTTCTGTCTTGTTCTGTCCGTTTGGTATGAAAGTAACATTGTGTGCTAGAATAGTATTTTAAGGCAAACATCAACCTCAGTCCTGTATTTGCACAGTCAAAATAGCTGCAGATAAATTGTAGTTCAACAGATACAATCAATTCAAAAAAGTATGGATTAATAGGCTTTGAACAGCAGAGAAGAATTTGGCAATCCAGAAATTATTAGGTTTAGGGAAATATGTGGGAGAAATAGGCTGAGATGTATGTGGAAAGGTAAAAGGAGAGTGAATTTAATAAACTCCTAATTTCAGGGAGGGAAAAGGATTGGACAGAATGTTAGGAGAGAGATTAAAAAAAAACAAGAAAAAATGGAAAAAGAACAATTGAAATTTAAAAAGTGAAACTCAAAATCATGTAAATGTAAAGAAATATTGAGAGAAGAAAAGGGTAAGATGAGAGGAGGGGAGGAACAGAAAGGAAATATGAAAAAATAAAAAATAAAAATCATTAAAATTAGTTACTTGAAAATTATATGGGTATAAAGAGATAATCTGCTATTAAAGAATTTAAGCCTAAGAGTTTGTGAATAGAGTAATACATTTCTGGATTATGTGTGTACCCAATTGGGGATAACATATAATAATCAATGAAGGTGATATATCTGCGGCTGCGCAAAACAGCAATTAAGGCATGCAAAACAGAAAGAGAAAAAATGAAAAGAATGAAAAAGAAGGGGAAATAAGCTACATAAAATATAATTTCACTCTTTCTTGTCTACTCTCTAGCCACCATGATGGACAGAAGAGATGGTTTTAGAAGGAAAAGGTTCTACTCTTCCCATTTTTCAAGGAAACATTCTCCCGATAAAAGGGACCTCCACCTGGAGGTCGAAAGGACTCTCCATACAACAGATCTGGCTCCAGTTTCAGCAGCAGGGGCTACTCTCCAGGATGGAGCAGAGCATATTCATTCCACAAGTCTCAGCATAGTTGTGGTGCCTGAACTCTGGGCCTGGGAGCTGTCCTTCAGCTCTTCAGCTAAAGGCTAGCGTTCAACCACTTGAGCCACAGCACCACTTCCAGATTTTTTACTTTTTGTTTGTATGGTGCTAAGGAATCGAACACAGGGCCTCATGCATGCAAGGCAAGCGCTCTGCCACTGAGCTACCTCCCCAGCCCTCTACTCAGTCTCTGAAAACATCACGAGAAACTTCACCTTCAAGCTATTCAGCAGTTCCTTCATCAAAGGTTTATCAGCAACACTGGGAAACTTTCGGGATGGTTGTGAAAATGTTGATTGAAAAAGATCCTTCATTATAACAGTCAATACAGTTGGCACTGAGACAGAATTTACATGGAATAGGTGAGCGTTTTGTTGAAGAATTGAAGCATTAAATTGCAGAGTATGATAATTCTGCTCAAGATTTTGGAGAGCATTTTTAGAAGAATTAGTGTTTAGGTATAATAAACATTAAAAGAAATGTTTCTAGATATAACCACCCTCCCTCCTCCACCTGTGGAACTGTGTAAATCTTTAATGTACGGGACTTTTGAGATGAAGAGCAATATTTTATTTGGCCATATTTCCAATTCAGTCAAAGGTCTAAAATAGTCTTTGAAAGATACTTTAGCTATAATTTTTTCTAAACATAAAGTCACTTAATCCATATTCCCCCAGCAACTCCCCGTCTCTCCCCCTCAAATGATGGTTAATTTGCTAAGCCTTGGTAAAGCAATCCTGGAGACTAGCTCTTTGAACTTGCTCTATTCTACTGTCTCCTATAACATATGCTGATTTGTTTGGTCATTTGAGTGTAACTTATAGGCAGAGATCTTTCCACTTAAAATGATAGTTTTTGCATTCTTGGAGCAGAGATTGCCATGTGAAAACTGCTACCATTTTGAGTTGTGAATTTTTGTTTGTGCTGACTCTTTTGTTAGTCCTTTAGCAAGTTGAGGATATCATCCTAATAAACAGAACCCTGGTATCTTAGTGCATATTTGCTTTCAGAACAGTTTTCATTCAGCAACAAAACAACTTTCAAATTTCTAAATCATAACTTCAAATTTTTTCTCAAAATAAATAACAGTGTTTTCTCTTAAAATATTCATGAATGTTTGGAGTACTGTAGCTGATCAAATCTTAAATATCATATAGTAAGAATAAAAGAAAGCAATTTGAGGTGGAAGATGAGTATTTTAAAAATGTAATTGCTGCAATAACTTTCTGCGGAAAAAACTCAGCAAATATAGGAGATTGGAGTTTAACATTTTCATAGACCCATACTGGTTTAAACCATTTTTTCAACTTTTCTTATATTAGTCTCTATAATGTGAGTGTTTTGTTCCGCTGACTTTTTTTGGGAGGGTGGGGTCCGGTTGTGGGGCCTGAACTCTGGGAGTGGACGCTGTCCCTCAGCTCTTCAGCTCAAGGCTAATGCTCTACCACTTGAGCGAAAACGCCAATTCTGGCTTTTTTCTTTTTGCTTATGTGGTGCTGAGGAATCAAACCCAGGGCCTCTAACATGCAAGGCAACCGCTCTACCACTGAGCCACCTTCCCAGCCCCTGTTCTGCTGACTTTTAAATGTCTTAGTCTTCAAAAATGTTCTTGAAAGAAACAAAGGAGAATTAGTAAGTTAGCAAGCAATCTCTGTGTGTACAGTCCTTCATGAGTGAGCCAACCAAATCATGAGTTAGTTAAGAATTTAACAGGCACCATTAGAATATTCCATTTATTTACTGGCCATTTTCAGCAGTCCTGTGCATTGAACCAAAATAATTTTTTTAATTTTATTTGGGAACATACTGTACAGAGGAGTTACAATTACATGGGCAGGATAATGCATACATTTCTTACCAAGCATTGCAGCCTCCTCCTTTGTTTACCCTTCACACCCTTCCCAGCCTCCCCCCTCCCCCCCAATCCCAATCCTTCTCCTTCCCCCCCTTCCCCCTGCCCCCGTCCGCACCGACGTTGTAAAGCTCGTTTTGGACATGACAACTGGTACTTCTCATTGTTGCAACAGGTCCACCTGTATCCTTAAACAAGTGGTTTTCCCCCATCTCCTCCACAAGTTATACTGACATCAAATATAGTGAAAGCAGGGGTTATACTGTGAGGGAGGGACATACAAAGGAACAAAGAGATAATCTTATAAATGCGTTAGAAACACATGCATGAAAGAAAAAAACATTAAAATGCATATCTAAGGGTTCATTTTCCTGACATCACATTATCTGACCTTTTCCGCTTGACTCATACATATACTAGATATTGCAAATAAGGGAAACCATGGGACCTATGTTTCTTTTGGCCTGGCTTTGTAGCATTAGTTAATATGGAAATTTTAACAATCATGTTTGTTATTACTGCCCAATTGCATTATACTCCCATTCGTTTTCCATTTCTACCATGTTCTCACTTCAATTCTGGCCTATTTCTATGCCCTTTATTGTTTCCTTCATCTAAAAGTACCTAAAATTTACATTGAAACTGGAAATAGCAATATAAATAATTTAATGAAGCTTATGATGCATGTTTCAAAATATGTGTTATATCATTTTACAAGTTTTGATGAAAGCCACTTTTCTGTGACCACCTTAATTTTCCTCTCTTTGAAATCTAAGTTCTTAACTTTTCCAACATTTATAAACTATAAGCCCAATAAAAGTTCGATATATTATCTGCTATTCTTCAGTGTGAATATTGATGTGTTGCTCACTTTAGAATGATCAAGACGTCATTGATGTTGATTTTATTTTATCCTCTCAGTGTTTTCTTTCCCTTAAATATTCTGTTCCCAGAATTCAGTTCCTTTAATCAAGAATTTTTTACAAGTAACATTTGAGACAATACCATAGGCAGAGGAGTTATTCACTTTATTGAAATTATTTGATGTTTACTAACATATATTTCAGTACAGGCACAAGCATTTAAAGCTGTTATAGCTTGCCATTGGCAGCATTCTGATAAGCTTGTCAGTGTTTAACAGCTTATTTGGTTTTTGCTTTTTGATGCGTTTTAAAGTCTAATTTTAGGATAGATATATTCAGGTGTGTTCTACAGTATATTTTGCAAAATGCTCTTAGTTTTAAATTGTTGTTTTTGATTAAGGCCCAAATGATGTGACAAAACTTTTATTGTCTTACCATAAAGCCTTCATGACCAACAGGGAAAGTAGATATTGTAAAGATTTTTGTGAATTAAAAAAAATACAAAGTAAAGCAACCAAGTTTAAATAAAAATATATAATTTCACTGTATTGCTATAGTAAATATTATTCTATGTGTATTACCTTTTTAAAAAAAATGAACACTATTTGCCATCTAATTTGAATTAAATACCCCCTTCTTCATCAGAGGGTCATTAACTTAAACGTTATCAACTACACAATATTTTCACAATATATTTGCCATTATTTTGGGGAAAAAAACCCAAAATTTTAGTATTGTCACATAGTAAAACCGAAAACTGGAAACTCCTAACTTTTAAAACTGAATAATTGTTAAGAGGACAGAATATATGTGTTCTTCAAAATTATTACAAACACTAACTACTCATTTTCAAATTCTGAACCAGAATTTTGACATTCAAATTTTGAATGTCTCTGGTTCACAGACATACAGAGACATTCAAAACAGTACTTATTTGCATGTTATTTAATTCTGCAATAGCTGCAGTTTCAATGGAGGTTTGAGAAATCAACAGAAAATATAGCCACATTCTGGTAGAGGATAAAACTACGATGTGTAATAATTAATTCCTCAAGAATAAGCTATTATTTCTATGAAAATCAATCCCAAGCTTTTATGCCATAAAGTCATCCTAGCCCAACAATTTCCAACTTGTAAGGTGCACCTTAAAATTCCCGTAATTCTCATCATGAACAGCTTATCACTATTGCAAAAAAATACTACACTTCTGCTAATGTGATGCCCTTCTTAATGTGGAAAGAACACTACACTAAACTTTGCTGCAACATTTTCCCCCCAGTGGTATTTGTGAAATCCGAACACTTGCAAATAATATTTATATTTTTATCTATCATAGATATTCAGGTGGCTAAGACCAGAAGATTATGGTTCAAAGCCCACCCAGGGAGGAAGGCTCATTAGATTCTTGTCTCCAATAAACTGCTCAGAAAAATCCAGACAAAAGTGGCACTGAGGTTGAGTGGTAGGGCATAAGCCTTCAGCAAAAACTGGCTCAGAGAGAGAGGCCAGCTCCAGTGTTCGAGACTGTGGACAAACCAAAAAACAAAAACAAAATAAAAACAAACCGCAACACTGGCATTTTTCTCATTGTATACAGAGGCACGTAATTAAGGAAATTTCTTCCTGTATTACAAACACAGAGATGAACCAAGACTTCACAAAATTACTCTCTTCATACCTTGTTACATCAAAGCCTCAAAAAATTGCTTTTTCTAAATTTATAAATTAATTTCATGCATTTGTTGCCAACTCTGTCTAGATTATTCACAGTATCATTTTATACATGCATTATCTATTAACTAAGTTCTAATTATACCTCGCTTGAAAGAATATTTTAAGCAAATAGAATGCCAGAATCATTTGGGAATTTGTCAATTAAACCCTCTACTTAAAAATAATTTTGTAGTATCCTATAGAATACAAAATTACAAACAAAGACAAAATATTTATTTTAAATCTAAATTCTAATTTAGCAAGGTCTACAAAGTACTACATTAGATGAACTTTGCTATTTCTCTAGGCTTAAATTTTGTAATCCTTCATCATTTGTTTGGAATCCAACAGAAGGATGCTTACTTTTTCAAAGTTTTCATTGTGAATCATGAGCCATTTTGCATCTAGGAATGTTCTGTAATGAAGAGAGCATTAAGAACACAACTGAGGATTATAAAGGACTTGCGTTTCAATAGGAAATGACTTCTCAAAACATACTGACAAAAATTAGCCCAAACTTCCAACTGTGTATCCCTTTCTTTTTGTTTGGTGTTTCATGGAGATAAAATTATACTATCTGGCTCAGGGAAGGTATCGCTATGTAATTATAATCTCTAATCTCGTGTCTTAGTCTGAGTGCTAGAATTCCAGGATTGTATCACATTGCTTTGTCATAGTTTGTTGGTTTATTTAATTTACAGACTAGCAATTCTGAACTTCTCTGACTGCTCAAACTGTTTATGTACTATTTTCAAAGATGTGCTAACATTTAACACAGGATATGAACATGTTCAGATGCACATGCAGGGGTCTCTGATTCATTCTTTCATGGATCCAATCCCTTTAATAATGATTACTTGACCTTCTTACTATCTCTGGTTCCTACCTATGTAATATTCTCAAGCTTTTTGAAGAAATTTCATTTGAGGACTTTTTAATATTAACAATTATCATTGATCTAGTTTTACTCAGGATATATTTTATATTTTTTAACTTTTCTACACATTCCGAGAGTTGTTTTATTTGTGTAGGTTTGTTTGCATATATAAGTGCCTCTGTGTGTATGTGTATGTTTGTAAGTATATATGCAAAAGCCTCAACAACCTTATTCAGCAATCTTGCTCATGACCAGTATTCTATCACTTGAGCTCACGCCTATAATTCTAGCTACTCAGGAGGTTGAGATCTGAGGATTGCAATTCAAATCTAGCATGAGTAGGAAAGAAAGGTTCAGAGGCACTTATCTCCAATTAACCACCAGAAAACTGGAAGTGGCGCTGTGGGTCAAGTGGTAGAGCACTAGCCTTGAGCTGAAGAGCAGAGAGACATTGCCCATGCCCACAGTTCAAGCCCTGCCACGACCATCAAAAAGAAAGAAAGAAAGAAAGAAAGAAAGAAAGAAAGAAAGAAAGAAAGAAAGAAAGAAAGAAAGAAAGAAGGAAGGAAAGAAAGAAAGAAAGAAAGAAAGAAAGAAAGAAAGAAAGAAAGAAGGAAGGAAAGAAAGAAAGAAAGAAAGAAAGAAAGAAAGAAAGAAAGAAAGAAAGAAAGAAAGAAAGAAAGAAGGAAAGAGAAATGAGATCTTAGCCATTAGTTCATTGCTAGTATAATTCCCTCACTCTCAACATGGACTTTTTTTTCTAGATAAGTACATGCTCTTATATCTAACTTGCTTTGAACCAGAACTATTCTTCCATTCTAAATTTTACAAATTTGCGTGATTAGCAACCATGATTTAGAGTTAGAAGATGGAAGAGAGTGGCCTCATCCTTCATGTTTCACTTAGTATTAATGCTTTCTGTATGTCACTCCCATAGATCTACATATTGGCATTGGCTTTATTGTTTCAAAGTTGTCTTATTTGCAGAGTTTTCTGTAGTATATTGAACCAATATACTTAAACACAGAACTTTTCTTTCTCCTATTATTCCTATTGTTTCTTCTACTGTTAACTTATGTACACTTGGGAAATAATGCACAACACACACACTCACAAAAAAAAATTCTGAGAATCTTCTTCCCGGTTAAATTTAAGTTACAGATAACTTATGTAATTTGAACTTAATGTACTCTTGGATAATGGTTTCTTTCATGTTTTTACTGTAAAAATAGTGTAGAGGGCTTAGAGTAAGGTAATGAGTACATTTCCTTTTGAGCATTGTTACATTCTCTTTTGTTTTTCCTGTGGCATCCCTTCCATCCCCATCTACCCAAATTCCCCCTCCCCTCCCCAAGTTGTAAAGTTCATCTTCTACAAAGTGTCTTGTTCATCTCATTGTTACAATAGGCCATCCTGTATCTTTCTTTCATCATTTTGTTATTTCCCTTCCCCTCCCCACATTAGAAAAATGCATATACAAGATGCAAGATGAAAACAGGGGTTATACCATGGGGGAAGAACATAGAAGACAAACCAAAAATCACATAGTACATTTTAGATACATTAAAAACTAGAGCAAGTAAAATACAGTAATTTGTGTCCATATCTTGGGGTTCATTTCACTTAACATCATCTTATATGGCCATATGTACATGGATAATGTTTTTATAAGCCATTTAAATTCCCTATTTTGTCTTTGCTAAGTTGTCGCTGAAACACGTGTCACCTCATGTCCAAAGATGACTTTGTGCTATTTCAATGAAGCCAAAAAACATTCATTTTAACTCGAGCAGCGCCATAGATTGTTACTGGAAATAAGTGGAAGGAACTGTTACTGCAAGTGGAAACTGATCCCAAGAGAGGAATTGAACATGGAGAAATGACAAAATTCAAGTTAATTTATGTGTTCCTTTTTACTGAACAAGGAAAGAATCCATGTCTTGAAGGAAACTGTCCCTGACTTGTTCGATTGTGTTATTTACTCATATAAAACATGTCTGTAAAATTATAGTTGAGAGTTTAACAAAAAACAATGTGCCATTTGAAGGCCAGCATAGGAAAAAAGGAAATAACTTAGTTTAAAAAGTTTTCTGCTGGGAAGGTGGCTCAGTGGTAGAACGCTTGCCTTGCATGCCTGAGGCCCTGGGTTGGATTCCTCAGCACCACATAAGCAAAAAAAGAAAAAAAACGGAAGTGGCGCTGTGGCTCAAGTGGTAGAGCACTAGCCTTGAGCTGAAGAGTTGAGGGACAGTGTCCAGGCCCAGAGTTCAGGCCCCACAACCGGACCAAAAAAAAAAAAGTGTTCAGCTGTAAAGAAATAAAGACATGGACGTTTTAAAGTGACTTATGCATGGATATTTCCTTCCTGAGATGATTTTCCTGTTGCAGGAGTCAGTTAACCATTCCTCTAGTCTGGGCCTGAGTTCTCCATCCCAATAAGGATTCCAAAAAGGCAGGATCCAGTGAGTATGATCAGCAAAATAAGTCTCTTCTCAAACCAATGCTTTAAGGATGGTCCCAAAGAAATATGTGCGTTTTTTTGCTTGTTTATTTGTTTGTTTGTTTGTTTAGTTTGTGCTTCTTCTGGGGTTTGAACTTAGATGCTGGACCATGTCCCTGAACAATTGTCTTCCTTGTCCAACTTTCCCCAAAGCTAGTACTCCATTGCTTGAGCCAAAACTCCACTTTTGGCTTTTTTTGTGTTTAATTACAGATAAGAATTTGAGAGACTCTCCTGCCTGGGTTTACTTTGAAATGAGAAAGTAAAAAAGCCAAGTGACATAAGATTTCTGTTTGAACCAAAAAATACTAGAAGAAGTTTATTATAAAGCTAATAATTGACAATTTTTAAAAGAAGAAAATATGTCCAGCAAAGAAACCATAACTTCAATAACTCAGCAAAAGTAGGTACACCAAATCATTTTGGAATTATTTTTTCTTCTTGGGAAGATAACTATTGACTTCGTAGTTCCTTTTGGGGAAACTTAAAGTCATATTTACATTTTTTTTGTTCGCCATGGGGCTTGAACTCTGATCCTGGGCCCTGTCCCTCAACTCTTCAGCTCCAGCTGAGCACTCTACCACTTTAGGTACAGCACCACTTCCAGGTTTCTGGTGATTAACAGAAGATAAGAGTCTCATGAACTTTCTGGACCAGGGAGTTATTCCTTCTCTTCAGTCACAACTGTTAATTAGCCTCTGAATTTTTGGTGCCATGACGGAGCAAAAAGATTTCAAATCTTACTTACACTACCTGTCCCATTGTGATTAGCACTGACCACTGAAATGCCTGGAAGCCTTCAATTTCCAGTATTAATCTTCACTTGATATCTAAGCACATTCCTTGCATTAATTGCCATGACCTATTGACAAAACATTTTTTTCAACACTGTATTCTAATATGGGTAAATTACATGAATTAAGGACTATTGTCAGGTATCAGTATGAAAGGAGCAATTATATTTTCCAAGTACGGCTTCTTTATTTTGCATTTACTAACTGTCTTTTTTGCAAGTCCTGGCACTTGAACTGAGGGCCAGGAAACTGTTCCTGAGGAGTTTTTTGTTTTGTTTTGTTTTGCTCAAGGCTAGCACTCTACCACGTGAGGCACAACACTACTTCCAGTGTTTCTTTTTCTGTTTATTTGGTACTGAGGAATTGATTCCAGAGATTCATGCATGCTAGGCAATAACTGTACCATGAAGCCACATTCCCAGAGACTTAATGACTTTCTTAAGATAGCATTAATTTTTCATTCCGTTACTATGTATTATAATTTAATCCAGGTGGTAGAAAAGGAAGTGGAAAACATTACTAAGTCCAATAAGGCTGACATTCCTGTCACATCACTAAGCAAGTACAGTGTTAAGACCTGCAGGACTCATAGGGCGGTTACATGTGACATTATTATGTAAAACACCATTAATAGTCATCTCCAACATCCGTAACATTCTGCTTCCACTTTCAAGGTCAAGAGCCAAATATCTAAGCCATTTTATTGATTGTTTCTCCTAGGAAGGAAGAATGAGGGTGTGGAAGGAGATGGTGGGAAAATATGTATATTGGCTTCCTGCCCACATTTTTTGAATTTTTAAAAAGTGCTACTGATGAACGCCCATTTACATCTAATTGACTATACTAACTGCACAAGATGCAGATAAATGAATGCATTTATTCTGGTGGATAGTCACATATATTAACAAAATCCATTTCTAAAAAAAAAAAGTACTAGGTAAGAAAGTATAAATTATTGACTATAAAATGGTTTCTTTTCTTAGCAGAACAAAATGTAGTATTGAAATGTTTACTCCAGCTATCTATGAGATTTTATGCTGTCTCAGTATCAAAATGTTCTCTAATTCCTGTAACATCCAAGCATTAAAGAATGATTTGAACATCTGAGTAGTTTTAGAAACAAAGGTAGATAATAGCCTCCTTCTTGCAGAGACATGTGATAGAAAGTATGATTGACTGTATTATAGTTCTCATTTTTCCCTCTTTATCTCAAGTGTTGCATATTTTGGTATATTACTCTATATCCTGCATCAGCTCCCTGTAAGTGAGATTTAACTCTACTCTGCAATGTCGATTGGTCATGTGACTTACATTAGTTTAAAAAAATGAACGAGAAGTGGCGACAGATTTCTATGCAATTCTCCCTGTCTAACAGCTGACAGCTGACTTGTTTTCTCTTAGCTATAAAAATAGCATATTTCCAGAGGGAATCTGCTTCCAACTTATATACTGGAAGAACATGGCATGTGAAATTGAGGCAAAATTCAAAAATAGCCACATACATATAACACAACAAGAATTAAGCTAATATTAGAATGTGATACTAAGATGTTAGTTTCTTACCATCCTTGTATGCCTTTATGATAGTTGACTGTATCACACCAGAATTTAACAAATACTAAACGAAAACTAAACAAATAGAAACTTTTCCTGTTTGATGATACTACATTTTTTATAAAGAAGCATTCTACATGAGATCACTTATGGGGTAATCTTTTTTATATGTGGGTTTAATCACTCTAGAGCACTGTATCTAATATCCACAATCATTATCCATACCTTGTGATTGAGATGAGGAAGAACAAACTATCTAGATTTCCTTTTATTTATTTATTTATTTTATTTGTGAACATACTGTACAGAGGGGTTACAATTACATGGGCAGGATAATGCGTACATTTCTTACCAAGCATTGCAGCCTCCTCCTTTGTTTACCCTTCACATCCCTTCCCAGCCTCCCTCCTCCCCCCCCAGTCCCAATCTTTCTCCCACCCCACCCCCCCACCCCCGCATCGACGTTGTAAAGCTCGTTTTGGACATGACAACTTGTACTTCTCATTGTTGCAACAGGTCCACCTGTATCCTTAAACGACTTGTTTTTCCCCATCTCCTCCACAAGTTATACTGACATCAAATACTTCCTGGATTTTTCCTTCTCTTTTCCTCTTTTCTTTTTCTAGTGTGAATTCTCATACTTTCTCCAAATTCTCCTATTAATAAAGGAAGAATGCCACATTGTGGATACCAAGCAAAAGGCTTCAAATCAAGAATTTCATTCTTGGGAGAATTCCGGGAAAATGGCGGAGGAGAAGCTGGAGGCAAAACAAGCTCTTGCATAGAAAGCAGTTTTAGAGTTCCAGTGAACAGTCCTAAGCCAGAGAATCACACCAAGTGTGCAATCACAGAACAGAGAGATAGGCCAGAGAGGGAAAATCCAGGCAAGGAGACAGACCTGAGCGGCAGCGGCTGTACTGATATACCTCAAACAGAGAGAGTCCGGGACGAAAGAGCCAGATGTGGCGGTCAAGCAGATTCTACTCAACACCAGCAAGAACCAACAAGGAGCGGACATCTTCATACTACAGTTCGCAGACCAGAGATGACCCAAGAACCAAGACTCGGCTTGAGTAGAAGCCTGACGTCCTCACTCCTTCTCAGGGAGCAGAGAAGGGAAGGCCACCCCTCCCTCCCCCAGTACCAGAGATCTCCAGCTTGGATACGAACAAAGCTCGGTGGAGCTGCTAGCTCAAACTCAGGCCTTGGAATAAAACTAGGGTCATTTAGCAAGTTACAAGAACTTAATGGCTTGACCTGCCAGACTCAGCTCCACCCAGGGAAAAGTCACCCAGTTCGGGCGTCAGCACTAGGAGTGACTTTCTTCATCAGGTAATCAGAGGCAGAGGATGCCCCTCCCTTTAGCAGCCTCAACAATCAACTGAAATTCAGTAAACAGAAACCCTGAGAGTGGCTCCAGGCTGGGCACTGTGAGTTTCTTATAAACTAGCCCCCGGGAAAAGCTACTGTTTGCTGAAAGGCCTCAAATCTACCCAGAACCTAGCCTCATCACAGCATCTCCAAACTTGAGGAAAAAGCCATCTCCCTCTTTTGTGATACTCAAAGCACACCCGCTTCCAATTGAACTATCTTGGGAGGAGGATCGAAAAATCCTGGGTAAAGCAGAGCATTTTTCTGCCTGTCCAAACAAACTGACTTAAGATACCAACCAAGCCACAGGACCACAAGCAGACCAGAGACTTCAACCAGAGGCTGATTACAGACACAAGGGAGATGCAGGATTTTTCCCAACCGTCCCCAAAAAATCAAAACACTCTTTATTTCCTCTTCTTATTTTTTTATTCCTTTTACAAAAAAAAAAAAACTTTCTTTTCTAAAAATTTTTTAAATTTTTAATTTTTACCTTTTTTTTGAAAAAAAATTGTTTTCTAGTAACTTTTTTACCCCTTATAATATTTATTTTAGGGATACATGCTTGTGTGCATTTTTCTTTTTTTTTTTTCTCTTTTAAAAAAAATTTTTCTTTTTGTTTTTTGCTTAGCTCGACTGAATTCTGATCTTTTTTTTCTTTCTTTGTTATCGTTCTCACCTTTTCCTCTCTTTTCTGCTTCTTTATGGGACTTAATTGTTGTTCTGCACATTCTCAGATAAACTCATAGTTGATTATTAGACCCTATCCCCCATTGTGTACACACTTAATCCACAAATTTATTACTCAATTCAAAACTTCTGAGACTTAAATTCCTTAATAGCAGTATTACCTCTTTATACCTATATATTATTTTAAGTATTTTTATTTTTAAGTTTTTCACATCTCCTTTATATCCCTCTCCTTCTCTCATTATATTCACGTTCTTTGAATAGATTTTTCTTGAATCTGCATATGATTTATTTTTATTTTTCTATTTTTTCTGGTGTCTTTTTTTCGCTTTCTCTTTCTTCTTGTTTTCTCTCTCTCTACTTTCATCCTATCTAACCTATTTCCTGCTTTGAGACTAGGACTAAGTTATCTCTCCCGGTACCTGCCCACATCACTTTATTCCTATTTTTTACCAACATTTCTCCCTAACTCTAATAATTTCTGGTTTACCAAATTCTTCTTTGTGGTTCGTAGCCCACTAATATATAGTTGTTTGATGTTGAATAGAGGTATCTATTGAACTAGTTTGTATCTGCAGACTATTGACTGTGCAAATTCAGACTTGGGTTGATGCTTGCCTTAAGTTAGTGTTCTAGCACAAAACTGGTGTTACTTTCATCCCAAATGGGGAGAGTAAGCCGGAAAATCACAAGAAAAATGGCAAGTCAGGGTAACTCCAATCCGACTCATGATTATCAGGGGACAGAACACATAATGAATAATCCAGAGGAGAGTTCTAAAATAGGTCTACAAACACTGCTGACAAACATGATAAATGAAAATATTGAAAATATACAAAGAACTCTGTATGAGCGTGATAGGGAGAGAGAGGAGGCAATGAAAAGGTTTATACAGGAATATCATGAGCGTGAGGAAGCTACTCAATAACTGATACAGGATTTGCTTGAGCACCTTGAGAATACTGAAAGAGAAAGGCAGGAATGGCATGAACAGGCTGAGAACACTCAAAGAGAACTAGGGAAGCTAAGCAAAGAGCAATACAGGAACTGAGAGAGCATGATGAGAATACACAAAGATCACTAAAGGCATTCATGGCATCCATTAAAAAAGAGCTGAAGGAAGTCAGGGAAACCACAAAAGAATCCTGAATGGAACCCAAAAGAAGGAATGGGAGTCCAATGAAATCATAACCAATAAACTAAGTGATTTGAGAATAAACATTGAACACCAAATTAAGGAAGTAAAGAAGTCCATACAAGATCCATACAAGATTACAGAGAAATAATATACAACCATCCAAGACAAGTCCAAGAAATATGATAGATCTATCCAACACTTGGAAGACACCATTAGAAGGCCTAATCTAAGGATAATGGGTGTACAGGAGCACCTAGAAACAGAAGTTAATGGTCTAGGAAATTTGTTTAACAGGATCCTAGCAGAGAACTTCCCAAACATGAAAAAAGATAGACCTATTCAGATACAAGAAGCTTTTAGAACTCCAAATAGACCAGATCCGAATAGGACATCCCACCATCACATTATAATCCACACAGGATCAACTCAGACCAAGGAAAAGATCCTTAAAGCTGTCAAGGAGGAAAGATTAATCACCTATAAAGGGAAACCAATTATAATCACCTCAGATTTCTCAGCAGAGACAATCAAAGCAAGAAGAGCCTGGAATGATGTATGCTAAGCCCTAAAAAAAAAAAAAGAAAAAACAAAACAAAAAAAAAACAAAAAAAAACTACTATCAACAAAGAATACTGTACCCATCTAAACTCTCCTTCAGAACTGAAGGCCAAATAAAAACCTTCCATAGCAAAGAGAAATTGAAACAATACATCTCCACCAAAATAGCCCAAGATGTCCTACACATAGAAAACCAACAAGATCACAATAAAGGCCAAGAAACTGCACCTAACTGAGAATCCAAGAACCATAGGAAGGACCCAGTGTTCACAACCCTCAAGAAGGCAGATAACATGGTAGGAACTCCCAAATACCTCTCAGACCTATCTCTTAACATAAACAAACTTAACTCTCCAATTAAGCGACATAGACTATCTAGTTGGATTAAAAAACAAGATCCTTCTATCTGCTGGTTCAGGAGTCACATCTTGTCTGTAAAAACATGCACATTTTCAATGTTAAAGGCTGGAACAAAATCTACCAAGCAAACGGCCCCCATAAACAGGCAGGAGTTGCAATACTAATATCAGATAAAATAGACTTCAAGTTAAAATTCGTGAGAAGAGATAAAGAAGGTCGCTACATACTAATTAAGGGATCTCTCCTTCAGGAGGATATTAAAATTCTAAATATCTATTCGCCAAACAATGGAACACCCAAATTTATCCAAGAAACACTACTTTCCCTCACATCCCACATAGATCCCAAGACATTAATTGTTGGGGATTTTAACACACCACTCTCCCCACTAGATAGATCAACTCGGCAAAAACTCAACAGAGAAACCGCAGATCTAAACAGATGCATAGATCAACTAGACTTAACAAACATATACCGAACATTTCACCCAGCAGCATCAGAATACACGTTCTTCTCAGGAGCACATGGAACGTTTTCTAAAATAGATCACATTTTAGGCCACAAAGCAAACTTGTCTAAATTCAGAAACATTGAAGTTATACCTTGCATTCTCTCTGAGCACAAGGGAATAAAATTAGAACTCAACACCAAAAGCCACCAAAGAAAGTCCGGTATCACATGGAGGCTGAACAACACACTGCTGAACCATGAGTGGGTCATGGAAGAGATTAGAAAGGAAATTCAAATGTTCATGCTATTCAACAAAAATGAACACACAAATTACCAGCTCCTCTGGGACACAGCAAAGGCAGTACTCAGAGGCAAGTTTATAGCTCTGAGCTCCTACATCAACAAATTGGAGAGATCGGAAACTAGCAATTTAATGACACATCTAAACCTCTTTGAAAAAGAGCAGCAAGATAAACCCCAATCCAGTAGACGGAAAGAAATAATCAAAATTAAATCAGAATTAAATGAATTAGAATCCAAAAAAACTATACAAAGAATCAACAAAACAAAGAGTTGGTTCTTCGAAAAAATTAACAAAATTGACAGACCCTTAGCAAACCTTATCAGAAAAAGGAGAGAACACACCCAAATTAATAAACTCAGAGATGAGAATGGAAACATCACCACGGAAACAACCAAGATTCAGAACATTATAAGGGAATACTTCTCAAAACTTTAGGCTAATAAGTTTGAGAACTTGACAGAAATGGACCTTTTCCTAGTAAATATTGACATGCCAAAACTAAACCAAGATGAGTTAAACCAGCTTAACAGGCCAATATCAAGTATTGAAATAGAAACAGCAATAAGAGACCTCCCAGCTAAGAAAAGTCCAGGACCAGATGGTTTTACAGCGGAAATTTACAAGGCCTTCAAAGCAGAGCTCACACCAATACTCCTCCAACTCTTCAATGAAATTGAAAGAGAAAGCTCACTACCGAACATATTCTATGAAGCCATCATAACCCTCATCCCAAAACCAGGCAGGGACTCATCAAAGAAAGAGAACTATAGACCCATTTCTTTGATGAACATTGATACAAAACTTCTCAACAAAATTTTGGCCAAACGACTTCAACAATTCATCCAAAAAATCATACACCATGATCAAACAGGATTCATTTCAGGGATGCAAAGCTGGTTCAATATACGCAAATCAATTAATATTATTCATCACATCAACAGGAGCAAGAATAAGAACCACATGGTTATCTCAATAGATGCAGAAAAAGCATTTGACAAGATCCAACACCCCTTTATGATGAAGGTTCTGGAAAAATTAGGAATCCATGGAACATTCCTCAATACAATAAAGGCTGTATATGACAAACCTACAGCCAGCATTATACTCAATGGTGAAAAACTAAAGCCATTTCCTCTTAACTCAGGAACAAGACAAGGATGCACACTCTCTCCACTTCTCTTCAATCTAGTATTAGAATGCCTAGCTAGAGCAATAAGACAAGATGCAGACATAAAGGGGATCCAAATAGGGAAAGAAGAAATAAAACTCTCCCTCTTTGCAGATCACATGATCTTGTATTTAAAGAATCCCATAGACTCCACTCCCAAATTACTCAAGCTGATTCAAAACTTTGGCAAAGTAGCAGGTTATAAAATTAACCCCCAAAACTCAATGGCTTTTCTATATGCCAACAATGAGAAAAGTGTGGCTGAAATTTGGAAAGCAACTCCATTTGTAATAGCCCCACAAAAAATAAAATACCTAGGAATTAACTTAACCAAAGAAGTGAAGGACCTCTATGATGAAAACTTTAAAATCTTGAAAAAGGAAATCAACACAGAACTTAAAAAATGGCAAAACCTCCCATGCTCCTGGATTGGCAAGATTAACATCGTGAAAATGGCAATACTTCCCAAGGCTATCTACAAATTCAACGCGATACCTATCAAAATTCCACCCTCATTCTTCAAGGAAATAGAGGAGGCAATCCAAAAATTCATATGGAACAATAAAAGACCCCGAATAGCAAAAACGCTCCTCAACGGAAAGAACACTGCTGGAGGAATATCAACACCAAATTTCAAACTCTACTATAAAGCCATAGTAATCAATACAGCTTGGTATTGGCATAAGAACAGACCTCAGGACCAATGGAATAGAATTGAAAACCCAGAAATGAACCTACAGACCTATAGCCATCTAATCTTCGATAAGGAAGCTAAAACAATAGAATGGAAGAAAGACAGCCTCTTCA
The DNA here is from genome assembly GCF_024711535.1 of Dipodomys merriami. Classification (NCBI taxonomy): domain Eukaryota; kingdom Metazoa; phylum Chordata; class Mammalia; order Rodentia; family Heteromyidae; genus Dipodomys; species Dipodomys merriami. The sequence goes on from NW_027203337.1 coordinate 761,563, forward strand.
GTAAATGGTGCTGGCAAAATTGGTTAACTACATGTAGAAAACTAAAGCTAGATCCTTATATATCACCCTGCACCAGAATCAACTCCAAATGGATCAAAGACCTTGAACTCAAAGCAGACACTCTGAAAACATTACAGGATGGAATAGGAGAAACCCTAGGTCTCCTTGGCTCAGGTCGAAATTTTCTGAATAGAGACCCGGAAGCACAACAAATCAAAGAAAGGTTGGACAAATGGGATTGCATAAGATTGCAGAGCTTCTGCAGGGCAAATGACATAGCTGGCAAGATCAATAGAAAGCCCATCGATTGGGAGAAGATCTTTACTAGCCATACAACGGACAAGGGTCTCATATCTAAAATATACTTGGAACTCAAAAAATTAAACCACCCAACAACAAATCCTCAAAGAAACAACTACCCAATAAATAAGTGGGCGAAAGACTTAAAGAGAAGCTTCTCTGAAGAAGAAAGAAGGATGGCCAATAGACACATGAAGAAATGTTCAACATCCCTAGCCATAAAAGAAATGCAAATCAAAACAACATTGAGATATCACCTCACTCCAGTTAGAACAGCAAAAATCAAGAACTCTAACAACAACAGATGCTGGAGGGGATGTGGACAGAAAGGAACCGTACTTCATTGTTGGTGGGAATGTAAACTTGTTCAACCACTTTGGAAAGCAGTATGGAGGTTCCTCAAAAGACTTCACATAGATCTCCCGTATGATCCAGCAATCCCACTTTTGGGCATTTACCCAAATGTTTACAAACAAGACCACACTAAAGCTACCAGCACAACTATGTTTATTGCAGCATTATTTACCATAGCTAAGACATGGAACCAACCCAGATGCCCCTCAGTAGATGAATGGATCAAGAAAATGTGGTATATATACACAATGGAATTCTATGCCTCCATCAGAAAGAATGACATTTCCCCATTTGTTAGGAAATGGAAAGGTTTGGAAAAAATTATATTAAGTGAAGTAAGCCAGGCCCAAAGAAGCATAGGTCCCATGGTTTCCCTTATTTGCAATATCTAGTATAGGTATGAGTCAAGCGGAAAAGGTTAGATAATGTGATGTTAGGAAAATGAACCCTTAAATATGTATTTTAATGTTTTCGTTTCTTTCATGCATGTGTTTCTAACGCATTTATAAGATTATTTCTTTGTTGCTTTGTATGTCCCTCCCCCACAGTGTAACCCCCGCTTTCACTATATTTGATGTCAGTATAACATGTGGAGGAGATGGGGACAAACAAGTCGTTTAAGGATTCAGGTGGACCTGTTGCAACAATGAGAAGTACAAAATGTCATGTCAAAACCAGCTTTACAATGTCGGTGTGGGGGGGGAGGGGGGTATAATTGGGTGGAGGGAGGGGGGTAAAATTGGGTGGGGGGAGGGGGGAGGCGGGGAAGGGAAGTGAAGGGTAAACAAAGGAGGAGGTTGCAATGCTTGGTAAGAAATGTATGCATTATCCTGCCCATGTAATTGTAGCCCCTCTGTACAGTATGTTCTCAAATAAAATTAAATAGAATTAAAAAAAATAAATAAGTGGGCTAAAGGCTTGAAGAGAAACTTCTCTGAAGAAGAAAGAAGGATGTCCAACAGACACATGAAGAAATGCTCAGCCTCCCTAGCCATAAAAGAAATGTAAATCAAAACAACATTGAGATACCACCTCCCACCAGCTAGAATGGCTATAATCAAGATCTCTAACAACAACAGATGCTGGAGGGGATGTGGACAGAAGGGAACCTTACTTCAATGTTGGTGGGAGTGTAAACTTGTTCAACCACTTTGGAAAGCAGTATGGAGATTCCTCAAAAGTCTTCACAGAGAGCTCCCCTATGACCCAGCAATCCCACTTTTGGGCATTTACCCAAATGTTTACCAACAAGACCACACTAAAGCTACTAAAACAACTACGTTTATTGCAGCATTATTTACCATAGCTAGGATCTGGAACCAACCCAGATGCCCCTCCATAGATGAATGAATCAAGAAAATGTGGTTTATATACACAATGGAATCCTATGCCTCCTTCAGAAAGAATGACATTTTCCTATTTGTTAGGAAATGGAAAGGCTTGGAAAAAATTATATTAAGTGAAGTAAGCCACGCCCAAAGAAACAAAGGTCATATGGTTTCCCTTTTTTGCAATATCTAGTATATATATGAGTCAAGCAGGAATGGTCAGATAACATAATGTTAGGAAAATGAACCCTTAGATAAGTATTTAAATGTTTTTTTTCTTTCATGCATTTGTTTCTAACTCATTTATAAGATTATTTCTTTGTTGCTTTGTATGTCCCTCCCCAACTCTACAACCCCTGCTTTCATTATATTTGATGTCAATATAATTTGTGGAGGGGATGGGGAAAAACAAGTCGGTTAATGATACAGGTGGACCCGATGCAACTATGAGAAGTACAAGTTGTCACATCAAAAGGAACTTTACAACTTTGGTGCGGGGGGGGGTGGTAGGGGGGATTGGGTGGGGGGGCGGTGGGAGGCTGGGAAGGGATGTGAAGGGTAAACAAAGGAGGAGCCTGCAATGCTTGATAAAAAATGTACTCATTATCTTGCCCATGTAATTGTAACCCCTCTGTACAATATGTTCACAAAAAATAAAAAAAGACAAAAAAATAAAAAAAAATACAAAAAAAAGATTTTCATTTTTTTCAGAAATAGGTGAAGTAAATCCGAGTGCCTCGAGGAAGAATACAAACATGATTTTTTCTCCTGTCTCGCTTCTACCATAGTGTCGAACATGACTTTAAATATGTAATAAAATATTTGCTTTCGCTATTTTTTTAAAAAAATAGTTTTTTTAATAAAGAGTAATTGTTAAATATTTTTATAAAAATATTTACATCATAATTTGTTGTTTGCTTTTGCTAGGAATGAAATAGGACTGCATTATCATTGGGTGAGTTGAGAGGCAAAATTTTATCAGAATCTAAATATAATAAAAGTAGATGATTTAAAAATAAATACCTTGTAGGTACTTTTTTAACATGTCATACCCACAGAGACACTTTTTTCTTCTTTTTCTCTCCACACTGATTCAATTTCAATAACCAATTCATGTAATTCAAATAGCTGTTTCAGAAATAGTTTAGACAAAAAAGTTAGAAAAAGAAAAGCAGTATTGGGTGGTGCATTCTTTATAAATAGCAGTCAAATAAGTATTAACCATAATTCCAAAGTAGTAGCAGTTAAATGCTCTTGAAAAGAGAAGATTTTAAGCAGAATGAATAAAAAAAAATGATAGTGCCAGAACTGCTTCAGGAGGTGGTCTCTGGGATTTAGGGTTTATAGTATATGACAATGTTTTAACCAGGATTTCTTGATTTCAGGGAGTAATTGTTTTACTTATATTTTATTGAAATATGTTATTCAAATTTAATGAAAGGACAAGTTTATAGTAGAAATAACGCTACACAATCATCGTGTTATGCATTATATATTATATACATATATATCTAATTTTACAAACATATATATATATCTGCATACATATGTTTATTTTTAATTTTTATCCATGAGGCTTGAAATCTGGACCTGTACACTGTCCCTCAGCTCTTCAGCTCAAGATTAGTCCTCTACCACTTGAGCCACAGCCAGTTTTCTTTTGGCTCATTGGGGATAAGAGTCTCATGGACTTTCCTGCCTAAGCTTGCTTTGAACCATGATTCTGAGCTCTCAGAATCCTTAGTTGCTGGTGTTGCAAGCATGAGCCACTAGCACCTAGCTACATAATTATTTTTTACATATTTATGAAATATTAAGTGGTAATCCTATTCATTTATATGTTGTGTAATGATCAAGCTACATCATATCCATTAATTTCTGCATGTAATATTTCTTTTTAGTTAGAATGCTCAAAAACTTATCTTCTGGCTATGATGAAATATATATATTCTTAACTGTAATCACCTTGCTTCTTGTGGTATACAATTAATATATTTACTTTTAGTCATAGAAGTCTGCTAATTAAGTTATATAAAACATAAATTGTAAAGTGAAAGAAATTAATGGTTCCATTACTTTTTTTAAGAAGACAATTATACCTTTTGTTTTCAGTTATATTTCTTTGGGAATGTGTACTATACATTGATTCAACTGTAAAAATTGATAGCAATTACATTATAACAAGTTGATTGAAACTTGTATTTGAAAATTGCACACAGCACAAATGTACTTCCACTTTATTACATAATTAAAATAATAATAAAGCAAAGATTGGTGTTAGCGATTCAAGTGTAGAATCCTAGAAACCCAGGAGGCTTGGACTTGAATATTTTAGTTCTATGTCAGTCCAAACAACAAAATGTGAAAACTTATCTCCAATTATCCAGCAAGAAGCAGAAGGTGAGAATGTAGCTCAAGGAATACAGTGTCATCAGCCATGAGCAAAAAATACAAGTTAGACCATTAACTTCAAGTTCAATCCATAAAAATGGCATATACACACAAAACAACAACACAAAGGTATTATGAACAACAATAATGAAGACAAAATAGTAGAAAAGATCATGAGAAATGTCTAAACATCTGGAAGACAGAAATCATTTGACAGAAATTTGATTCATGAGAAGGAAAGGTCGCAGGCTCATTTGTACAATCTCATTGTAGGCATTTGTGTTGAAACTTGGCTATTGGGTAACATGTGAAAGAGTAGATTGGATTACCTGACATAGGAGACATTGCCTGTAACTATGTACCATCCCAGTCTTCAAAATCTAAACTCGTGCGTGTTAATTTAAATGAAAGCTCATGTTAGAGACTGTTTGGACCACACAGACTGGGGTCCTTATTTTGAGGCTTCAGACCAGGGCTTTTGTTTATAACCGCTCCTGTTTTACACCCCTTTCTTTGGGCACCTATGCCTTACTGAGCTGGCACCAGGCCAAGGCTTTGAATTTGACTCCCCTCCTGCCATAATCCCTCCATTTCTCCAGCTACAACTCATTTCACATGCTATCTCTGTCTTTACATTAGTTGTTTTCTTACTAATCCCCACCAGAAAACTCATATTCATGTAAATCCCACCATAAATAACCTAGTGAAATGAGTGTTTAGTATTGGCTGAGGCTCTCATCTGTGGTTTTGCTCCCTAATAAATCTGTGCTACACGATCTCATTTTTCTTCATGGCTTTTGAGTCTGACAAATGATTGATTTGGTTTGATGTAATCCCACTTATCCAGACTTACTTTGGAAGTTTTGACCTCTACCAAGGAGCCCTCATGTTTCTCCTAACTCTACCTGTAACATTCTCAAGGTAGCTGGAATTACATGGTGGACTTCGATCCATTTGGAATCGATTCTGATACACGGATATATATGAGGATCTAAATTCGGCTTTCTGTATACTGCCAATTCTACCAGCACAATTTGTTTTTCTTCCATCCTGTGTGTCTGGCTTCCTTGTCAAAGATTATTTACCTATAGGAGTGGATTCATTCCTGGACCTTCAATTCTGTTGTATTGTTGGAATTCTGTGCTTCCATTGGAAAGAATGCCACTACCCCATTCCTGAACAAAAGGAAAGACTGGAAAACAATGATATTAAGTGAAATAAGCCAGATCTAATTAAATATATGCTGCATGGTTGTCCTCATTTGTAATAACTAGATATGTCTATAAATCTACAAGTTAATCCAATAGTTAGTAAAAGACATACAATTACACTTGGATATGATTAACTAAGAGCAATCTAAGCATTCACACGTCAGGAACAAGGTAAACTATTCTTAGGAGAGAATCACAATGTCTCAATGCCTATGTGCATATGACCATATAAATGTTGCTTATTGCAATGAACTCTAAGAATCAATCATACATGTGAAATACATCTATCTGTATATAATTTTAATAGATGTCATGAAAATAACCAACTTCTCTGTAAATTCAAAAGCAAAATTCTAAGTTTAGAAGATAAAAACGAAGAATGCTTTCAGCACATAAACTTAAACACATAGGGAAAAAGGTGGGAGAGAAAAGATAAGATGAAAAGTAGAATAGGTAACTATTGAAGAATTCATAAACTATTTCAAAAAGTATACAAGAGAGCTGGGGTACATCTCAGTTGTAGGACTAGACTAATATATATAAAGCCATAGGTTCAATTTCCATGAAGGCCTAATAATAAGTTAATAAAGAGTAGTAATACAATAATTATCTTAAATAAATGCTTTCATATTAGAGAGGCCTGAATCCTAAAACAGTAAATAAATTATTCTCAACACTTGTATCCAATGACAAGAAACTACAAGAATGAAGAGCAAATATTTTCCTTTTCTAGCCCTTCCTTTCCTTTTCTGGTTTATTCTTTTCTTTTTTCCTTTGACACTACTGGTGCTTGAAGTTGCTAATGCTCTAATCACTTTAGATTATTTTTCAGGCTAAGCCTCCCTTGAGGAATGATAGCTTACCAATGGCTTCCACAAACATGACATAACAGGGAAATTACACTATATCTAGCTTTGTTTGTTTTCGTAGTTTCTCACGAATTTATATTTTTTAGAACTGGCCTTGATATCAGTCTTCTAAATCTCTGCCTTCTAATTAGCAAAGTACATTTCATCTCAAGCTTGGACCCACACTTTATTTCAGTTTAACCATTCAATATTGACTTCAGTTCAACCAACGTGAACTATTGGGGAAATATATGGACATCTCATTCCCACTGGTAGGCAATTCTGATGAAGATGAGGAACAAGATAAATAAGTGAGGAATGATATCAGTTGCAAAAAAAGAAAATGGAATAGGATCCAAACAATTTCTTCTTTGGGCTGCCGAAAATAATCGGCTTACTACAGTTCCAAGACTACTTTTCAAAAAGGCCACTCATGTGAATACTAGGGATGAAGATGAGTATACCCCTCTTCATCGGGAAGCCTACTGTGGACACTTAGACATTATCCATGAGTTGGTGGCTCAAGAGGGAGATACTCATGCAATAACTGTGGATGGCTTGACACTCCTGCACAGTGATTATACGTGGAATAATACCAGAGTTTCTTCTTTCTTACTGCATCATGATGCAGATACCAATGCCCAAACTTAAGGCCTTTTGACCTCTTGCATCTTGCTGCTGGGAATAGAGATAGCAAAGATACGCTGGATCTCCTTCTGTTGAAACATTATTTAAACCAGGTCTAAAGAACATCTAGGAAGAAACTGTATTTGATAATGCCAAAAGGATAAGTATGTATCACTACCTCTTTGAAGTTGTGGAAGGCTGTACAAATTTTTCCTAAGTCATAATGTTTCTATTAAGCTTCTCAAGTTTAAAAGTGCCAGTCCATTCGTTGGTCCGTACAAAATATTTTCACAGTACAAAGTAACAGCAATATCTTACTGTTAAAAATTCATGAATTCCATGGTATTCTTCCAAGTCAATTGCCTGACTTTGATGCCAAAATGTATTCAAGAGTTTTTGTATACATCTATAATAATTTCTGCAGTTTGTGATTTTTTAAATCAGAAATAATTTTAACTTATCTGTTGAAATGAGTAGTACAGAAACTAAAGATATTTCTAGTGCTTTTCTGAAAAAAGTATATTTTAAAATATTTTATATTCTCTTGTTTGTACAATTTCCATAATCTATTTCATTCTCTCCTAGATATAATGCATTGAATTCTACATCGTTTAATAATATATAGGTTCATTAATAAATGTGTCCTTTAAGATTGCATTCCATATAGAAACAGTTTAAGATTCCTTTTTTTCCTAGGTCCTTATACTGTTTTATTTCTTTGGGATAAAATAACAATGCTATCTAATTTAAAAAGTTTTGTAAAGTATATGCTATTTAAAGGCCTTTCTAAGGTGAAAACTTAATATACTGATGTCAAACTTACTTTCAATTCTATGAATTACATATATTGTTACACTCATATTTTTGTAATCAACATTTTAATAACTTTTTTCATTTCTTGCATCTAAAGAATGAAAAAAATTGGACTACTTCACAAATTTTCATATCATCCTGTATTTCATATCATATCTGTGTTGTAATTTTGGTATACATGCTGCTGAAGCATGTCGTATCTTCTAAATTTAAACAGTTAATGATGCAATCTTTATATAGGTATATATCTTTGGTTGCCTATTTGTAACAAGGGAAACTTATTGTTCCTAACAATGCTATTGATCTTCTTTTCCTAAAATTCTATATATAGTAAAAAAAATTATATTGTTTGGTCTATTGCTCACATTTGCATTTTTTTGTCAATGAAATTTTTTTTTCATGTTAAATTTGATCATACTTTGAAGCATTTATAGCCAGGTCCAAAGATGATGGCTTTTACAAATACTTATTTATCCAACTGAGTTAGCTTTGTGGAGCTAATGGATTCAAAGTAAGCCTTGCTTAAGAGCGACTTATAAAATTCTGCAGCATAAAATTTACCAAATGAGGTCTTACTGGCACAAATGTTTACCTGACCATTTACTCTTCTTCCATGTAGCAACAGATCAACTAGAATATCTTACCCTGACAGCATAGATTGTCTTACTGAAACAAAACTATTATTAGTTAAATTGGATCATAGAGAGAAGAACAATTCAGACAGAACTGTTCAGAATAGAAGGTATTTTATCAAAATACAATTATTTAATATACCTACCATTTCAAAATTAGCTAAAGCCAAGAAGGTGAAAAAATTGTTCATATGCATGATTACCTAATATCCTGGCCTGTCAACCATCCAACCAGGCAGGAACTTACACTACTGCCTTTCTATCAACAAATATTCCCATAGCTCCAGGAGAAGTCCATATGTTTCTTCTCGTTATTAGGCCTTAAATTGGTAATGTTTTAATCAGAGTGTTTCCTTGTGTGTCCAGGTTGTAAATCTGCAAATAGTAAAGCTTTAGTTCTAACTCTACCAAACACTGAGGTAGAGATAATGGAATAATACTTTAAAACAGAGTTGCCATTTATACCCTAACCACAACAGAACAATGCAAAACATGTGCCCTTTTTATTATATTATGTATAGTTATATATTTTATATTTATATGTGCTGATTTTATATTTCACACAGTGAATCTTACTACAAATAATTGATAATTTGACAAAAAATTATATTTTTTTATTCCAATAAATAGATTGGAATATAAATAATTAGGTTTAGAATATATATTAGAATATAAAAAGTATCAATGCAATGTCTTTCGTACAAACTTGTGATACCTTCAAAGTGCTCTTGGTCTTCTGAATTCACATAGTAAAAAAACAATTTTGTTTTCCTATAATCTATAAAGTATTTTACTCTGATGCTCTGTTTATTATTTTAACTCGCTGGTCCTAAACAGTTTTTCTCCATATTTCTGAAGCATTCCTACTGATTATACCCAAATTTTGCTGATATGCTATCTACAAGATATTTTTTTCTGCAGGACCCACAGTTCCAAGGCAAGACTTTTCACCTAGGCCCATGCAACATACCAAAAGAAAGTAATTGAAGACCCATCTCAATTTCTCATTTCCTATAATATTTCAGGGCCCGAATTCTTTGAGAAACAGGAATTTTCAGTAAGCAATTGTGAAATGCAATGCAACTTAAAATAAAAGATGATATCACAAAATCTGAGAGAATGTACTGTAGTTCAAACTTTCAATTTACAGATGACCAGTCCATATGATTGAATGAAATAAAAAAAAGTCACAAGATTATTTTTATACCACTCTCCTAATGATTACTGAATGATTTTAGTCCAGCATAAGTAGGCCAAAAAAGTAGATCCTGGAAGGATAGATCCGTAATTGGTCTACCAAGACCAGGAAAACTTGACTTAGATGCCAAATATAATTCACAAAAACATTAATTGAGAAGATCCTTAGTACTTCAAAACACTGGTACTTCAGTAAAACTTGGTTCGGTAGTATAAAAATGTAGTCATTCTGAAAACAATAATAACCTACATTTAATCTTCTGAAAGTATATTCTTTTTCAAATATACTTTTAAAAATCACAATCACCTAAATAACATTTGCAAATAGATTATACTTAGTGGCATTACAAGTTTTTCAAGTTTAGGGAGCAAGTTTCAATAGAGTTGATTTATTTACCCAGCACCAATGCCAAACCGGTTCAACTATTCATTAAAGTATAGAAATAGTTCCGCCCACCATTTGTGTGTTAGTAGGTGCCTTCCAGAAATGTGTTAAATAGATCAGCCTCCTATATTTCAAACCCAAATGTTAGCTAATAAAGTAAATTTCATCACTTAAATAAGGTACATTTGAAAAATTCACAAATAGTTGCCTCATCATATGTTGTTTTATGTTTTCCCTATCTGTCTAACAGAGTAAGAAATATGACTTTAAGTCTTGAATATGGGTATTCATCAGAGATGTGACAAACATAAAATCTGTCTTCTACTTCTATCACATTCTTCGATAGTAGTAAATCTTAGTTTTCTTCATATTCCAAAACTTATATGTAGTAGATAATATTATCCCATGTAAAACAAAATAATCACAAACCATTGTACAAAGCCATTTATAAAAATTGGTAATTAGGAATACATTCTAAGCCATTTTAAAACTTTTTTTGACTAAAGATTAATCTTCCAAATGGATGAGAATAAAACCATGTCTAGGTCCTTCACGTCTACAGTCTTGCAAATTATTATTGCAGATGAATGAATTATGGAAATATAAGCTGATATCAGTTCAAACATATGCAGGATTGAAACTCCATGGAATGTATATAAAACTTTCAAAGTATTAACAGTTTAACAGAATGACTACCAGGAAATTAAAACCAAAGTAGAATAATAGTAAAGACATAGAATGAATGAAAAATGGAACAAGTGGCAAGTACAGTTAGAATACTTAATGTACACATGTGATAAAGGAAGTGGTAAATCTGAAATAAATCTTGAAGAAGGGGTTGGTTGAGAATGATAGAAAAAGTGACTCTGATCCAGGAGCATTGGACAATTAGATGAACCTATTTAATTGTAACACACTTGCACAACCTTTTGAAATTCAGTTAAAAAACACAACAAAAAACAAAAACACACAAAAATCACAACCAAAGAGCAATCTCTAGAGAGTGTGAATATGACCTCTCAAAATTTTAAGGAGTTAATGAAGGACAGTCTTGGGAAAAGCAAACAATGCTTTTCAAAGAGGGCAGTTCGGGGTAGGGGAGAATTTTGAATAGATTTAAATAGATTGTCTAAGGTTATAAATCACCTACATCTGCTGCAAATATTATCTTTCTTCTGTGAATTCTCTTTGTCGGAAATGGGTACTGCAGTCCTGACCCACACTTGATAGATTCTGAAGATAGAATGGAAGAAACAAGATCAAGAACCTAACAGGTTCTGTCCACTGGAGAGAAAACAATACTCTATGTTTTCTCTCATCTCTCTTCACTACTCTTTTTTCATACTTTTAAGTCAACTGATTTTGAATTTTATTTTTCGTTCTTTGTTCTGGCAAAGTAATTGGTCAAGTTAGTTCACTAAATATTATTTGCCTTTTTTTTGTATCATGCTGTTTACTTGTCCGAGTCCATTAAACTTCACCCTTGCATTTGGTTGCCACTACAACCCTACATCTATGTTAATGAGGACAAACTCTAATGTAAAACTTTGTCTCCAAAAAATCAGTCCCATAAGCTGTGATCACAAATATTTGGCTATACTTTTTTTTTTACCTTGAAAGTCTTCTTGTGTCTAAAGTGCCCACAAAAATAAGTACTCCACCACTTTTTGGTTCAATCACTTCTAACCTCAAAGATATATTTTGATAACAAGATGCTTAGGGGAAATCAAAGAATACTCTACTTTTATCTTCTCTCTTAAGACTCTCCTTAGATACCTTATCAGTTTCAGTGAAGTTATTCTTTGAAAAATTATTTCAATAGATTATTCTTCTCTTGGTCTTGCATTTGTTCAGCAAGATGTATGGGAAAGAAGAGTTAAATCATCCATTCCTTGGATGACAGTGTCTGTTACAAAGGACAGTCCTTCTATGTCTAATTCTATGTCCTCCTCTTATCTCTTGTCTGATTTCCAATTAATCACAGCTTCTTGGCTTCAAGTCCAGTGAAGCTGAAGGACTATAAGGTCTCCCCCCCACCCCGGCCCACTATATCTTCATGGTTTCTCTTTTAAAACTCTTTTAAGTTGCCTCATTTGGACTCAGAATTTATTTTCATGTCTTCATTCAATCTGTTCTGCATTATAGTCAGCCAAATAGGCTCTATAAAATCACTTTATGTAGCAAAAATATTAAGACAACATGTATGAAAGTTTAGGCCTCCCTCCACTGCTGAAGCCAATATGCTTAGCTAGGACTTCTAAGAACACTGTTTTGTTACCCTTTCAATTTGCTCAATTCTTTTCTGATCCCAAAAGTTTTTGGCTTATGTAATAAGAGAAATCTTTATTATCTCATGTTAATAAGGATATTATTTTTTGTGAGCTACTTAGAAATGTGTAATCATTGGAGTATCCAATCAGATTTTTTTTCTCTGTTTCAGTGTTTCACGTACAAAGACATTGTAGAAAGTGTTACAAACAGAAAAGTGTGAACCCAATACCTTTTTTCATTGTAGAGGGCACTTTCGCCCTAAATATTTTGACCAAAATTATCTTTTTCAAAGAATTATTTTGGTAGTTACAAGTCAATTCACAAATTTAGATATCTGAATTTTTTAAGAACTTTGAATTTCACACAGTGAGAGTATATTTCCTGGGTAAGGACAATTCTCAAAGAACCTACAGGATTTACAGCAAGGTTTCTTAAGTTTGTTTGTTTAGTGTGAAAATGAGCTATCTTCACCCACATTGCTCCCTCTTAATTAAGTCTCCATAGATTTCCTTGCATGAAAGCCTATTTTCCCACGCAATTTTCTTAATACGCTAAGTTTTTAAAAAGTTTGAACAATCAAAATATACCTGTCATAATTTTCAAACTCCTTTGAAATTCCTTTATCAGAATCACATGTTCACTAATCCTAATTCAACCTTTACCATCAAATCAGTTGACATGTTGTTTTCATGATATACTGTCCCTACAACTATTTTTTCCAGTGGGTTTATGTGTATATATGGCCATATAAGCTGGTGCTGAACAAAATGAACTTCAAGATATGGAAGAGAGATTTTTTTGTAGTTGTTGTTTATAATATACTATATGATTTCCATTATCTTTGGGTTTTTTTCCCTTATGGTTTTCCCCTACTGTATTTGATTTTGGTGCCCTGTGTATTGTGTATACATTTACCTTAATTAGGGAAGGGAAGATGAACAACAAAATGGTGAGACAAAGGACAAAAGGAAAACCAATGCAATAGCAATACTCTCATGCAATATGTGGAAATGTACATTACAACTTGTGAGGAGTACTGAGGTGAAGGAACACTGTGAGAAAAATGAAGGAGGGGCTAAAAAGTTTGAAAAGTTATGTATTCACTACCTTACAATTACTGTAACCCCATTGTACATCAATTTGATAATAAATTTTAAAATAAGCTGCATAAAATATAATTTCACTCTATTTTTACAGTAAATATTATCCTTTATTTTATGTTGTAATTTATTAAAAATCAATACTATTTGGCATCTAATTTGAAACAATTACTCCTTTTTATCAGAGGGTCATCAAGTTTAATGTTATCCAACTAGACAATATTTTCACAATAAACTTGCCAATATTTTGAAAAAAGAATAAATTTAGTACTTTCTCACACTAAAACCAAATACAGTTTAACTCTATGGAAACCAATAACTTTTCAAAGTAAATAAGTTGTTAAGAACACAGAATATATGTGTTCTTCAAAATTCCTATGACTAATAACTACTCATTTTAAATTTCTGAACATTCCATACCTGAGAGATTCAAAACAGTACCTGTTTGCAATTCTGCAATAGATGCAATTTCCAATGGAGTGTTACAGATTGAGAAGTCAACAGAAAAATAGCCACATTCTGGTAGAGGATAAAATTATGAAGCATCTGTAATTAATTCTTCAAGAGTAAGCAAATATTTATCAAAGTAAGCTATTATTTCTATGACCATCAATCCCAAGATTTATGCCATAAAGTCATCCTAGTCCAATAGTTTCCAACTCGTAAAGAGCACCTTAAAATTCCCTTAATATACTTCATGAATAGTTTATATAAATTGTGAAAAAATACCACACATCTGCTAATGTGACGCCCTCCTTGTTCTGGAAAGAACACCACAATAAAAAGGGTTGCAAAAATTTCCCCCAGTGAAATTCTTGAGATCAGAACACTTGCAAATGTTATTTATATTTAAACTTTTTTTAATTATCACAGATATTCAGAATGCTAAGGTTGGAAGATTATGGTTCAAATCTCCAGTAAATTTCTCAGAAAAAGCCAGACACAAGTGGCACTGAGATTGAAGTGGTAGCACACGAGCCTTGAACATAAAGAGGCTCAGAGACAGTTTCCAGACCCAGAGTGCAAACCCTAGGACAAACCAATAAAACAAAAACAAACCCCAATATAACATTTTTCTCATTGCATACAGAGGCACGTAATTAAGGAAATGGCTTCCTGTGTTACATATAGGTAGAAGAAAGAAGATGTCACACAATTATTTTTTTTCATACAATGTTATACAAAACACTCAAAAATTCCTCTTTTGCTAAATTTATAAATTAATATCCATTTGTTGGCAACTCTGTCTAGATTATTCACATTATCACTTTAACCATGAACTGTTGGAATTATCTATCAACTAAGATCTAATTATAATCCTCTTGAAAGAATATTCTAGGAAAATGGAATGCCAGAATCATTTGTGAATTTTTCAATTAAACCCTCTACTTAAAAAGAATTTTGTAGTATCCTATAAAATATGAAATTACAAACAAAACCAAAATATTTATGTTAACTCTAAATTCTAATTTAGCAAGATCTACAAATTCCTGCATTAGGTAAACTTTATTATTTCTCTAGGCTTAAGTTTTTTTAATCCATCATTTCTTTCGAAACCAACAGAATGATGCTTATTTACTTTTTCAAATTTTGGGTGGGAATCATGAGCCATTTTGCATTTAGGAATGGTCTGTAATTAAGAGAGCATTTAAAACACAAATGAAGATTATATACGAGTTGTATTTCAATAGGAAACTTGACTTCTCAAAACATAATGGCAAAATTAGCCCAGACTTGCAATTGTGTATTCCTTTCTTGTTTGATTTGTTTTATTAAACAAAATTATACTACCTGGTCCAGGGAAGGTATCACTTTGTATTTCCACTCTCTAATCTCCTGTCTTAGTCTGCATGCTAGAATTCCAGGCTTGTATCACATTGCCCTGCCATGGTTTCTTGGTTTATGTAATCTAGATACAGACTAGCAATTCTTAACTTCTCCAATGATATTATCCACTAGACTGACTGCTCAGAGTGTTTATGTACTATTTTCGAAGATCTTCTATCATTTGACACAGGATATGAACATTTTCAAATGCACATGCTGGGATCTCTTATTCATTTCTCCATGGAGCTGATCCTTTAATAATAATTACTGGACTCTCTTACTGTCTCTGTTCCCTACCTATGTAATAGTCCCAAACTTTTTTGAAGAAAGTTCACTTGAGGATTTTCTAATATTAAAATTTATAACTTGATTCTTACTCAGGACATATTTTTTATTGTTTTTTAACTTTTCTACATATTCTAAGTTGTTTCATTTGTGTAATTGTGTGTGCACATTTAAGTGCCTCTGTGTGTATGTGTATGTTTGTATGTATGTATGCAAAAGCCTCAAGCTCTTATTCATCAATTTTGCTCATGACTGTTATTCCATCACCTAAGCCATTCTTCCAATTTAGCTTTTGGCTGTTAGTGTGGCAAAGACTGTTCTGTTCAGGCTGCATGCCAACTAAACTTCCCAGACTCATTTACATTCTTAGGTTTTATTTCTCCAGAAGTATCAACTTTTAAACTACAAATATTTTTGTGAGTGTAAAGTCTAAGCTGTAGCCCAGATTTTTAACTCAAGAATTCATACAAAGATAGATGAACATACACATTGCATATGCTGAGTGTACTCTATTAGAAATGTGATCTTAAGCCAGGTGGTGGAGATATTTGAGGACTGGGGTTCAAAGCCAGCCCAGGTAGGAAAGTCCCAGAGACCCTTTTCTCCAATTAACTACCAGAAAACTGAAAGTGGTACTGTGACTCAAGTGGTAGAGCAGTAGCCTTGATCTGAGTAACGGAGGGATAGCGCCCAGGTCTTGAGTTCAAGTGCCAAGACCAACAACAACAAAAAAGAATATAAGAAAAAGAAAGAAAAATAATTGTGATCTTTGCCACTAGTTCATTGCTAGTATAATCCCTGCTCTCTCAAGACACATTTTTTCCAGTTAAGTCCATGCTCTTATATCTAACTTGCATTGGAACCAGAATTATTCTTCCACTCTACTTTTTAAAAATTTGTGTGATTAGCAAGTGTGATTTAGAAAGGGAGTGGCCTCATACTTCATGCTCCACTTAGGAGTAATGGTTTCTCTATATCACTCCCATAAATCTTCATATTGGAATTGGCTTTTTGTTTCAATGTTGTCTTATTTGTAGTCTTCTATACTGTATTGAACCCTTATACTTAAACACAGCACTTCTCTTTCTCGTAATATTGCAAATGTTTCTCTTACTGTTAACTCCTGTACATTAGGGAAATAATGCACAGCACATACACTCACAAAAAATGATCTGAGAACCTTCTTCCCATTTAAAATTCGCCTTAATTTGCAGAGCAATTATGAAGTTTGAACTCAATGTACTCATGGATAATATAAATTTCATATTTTCTCTGTACTAAGTTGTCTCTGAAACACCTGCTGCCTCATGTCCAAAATTGTCCTTGTGTTATTTCAATGAAGCCAGAAAACATACATTATCCTTCAAGAAGAACTAATGATTGTTACTGGAAGTCGTGGAAAGTGATCCCAGGAAAGGAATTGAACATAGAGGAATGACAAAGATCCAATTAACTTGTGCTTTCCTTTCACTGTACAAGAAAAGAATCCCAAGGCTTGAGGGAAACTCTGTCCCTGACTCTTTCCAATGTGTTTATTACTCATATAAAAGTTGTTTGTAAACTTCTAGTTGAGAGTATTACAAAAGGAAATAATGTGGCATGTGAAGGCCAGCATAGAACAAAAAGAATCAAAGTTTTTTTTTTTTTTTTTTGCCAATTGTGGGGCCTTAACTGTGGGCCTGGGAGATCTCTGTCAGCTCTTAAGCTCAAGGATAGTGCTCTACCACTTGAACCACAGCGCCATTTATGACTTTTTCTGCTTATGTGGTACTGAGAAATTAAACTCTGGGCCTCATGCATTCAAGGCAAGCACTCTACCACTGAACCACATTCCCAGCCCCTAATAACATTGTTTTAAAATTGTTCTACTGCAAAGAAACAAACACATGGAGGTTTAAAAGTGTCTTATGGATGAATATTTCAACCCTGAGATGATTCTCTTTTGGCAAGAGTCTGTTATCAATTCCTTTAGTCTGGTCCTGAGTTCTCCATAGCAATAAAGATTCCAAAAAAGCAGGATCCAGTGAGTATGATCAGCAAAAGCAGCCTCTTCTCAGACCAGTACTCCTTTAAGGAGAGTCCCAACGAAATATCTGGGGGTTGTTTTTGTTTCCTGTTTGTTTAGTTTGTCCTGGTTCTGGGTCTTGAATCCAGAGGCTGGACCCTGTCCCTGAACAGCTGTCTTTCCTGCCCACCTGTCCTCAAAGTTAGACTCTACTGCTTGAGCTAAAACTCCACTTCTGGCTTTTTTGGTGTTTAATTACAGATAAGAGTTTGATAGACTCTCCTGCCTGTGTTGTATTTGAACTAAGATAGTAAGAAAGCCAAGTGACATCAACTGTATGGAGTTCTCTTTTAAACCAAGGAATCTTAGATGAAGTTTATTATAAAGCTAATATTTGACAATTTTTAAAAGAAGAGAATATGCCCAGCAAAGTAACCATAGCTTAAATTACTCAACAAAAGTAGGTGCTCTGAATCATTTTGGAATTATTTTTTATGCTTGGGAAGATTATTATTGACCTTGTCATTCCTTCTAGGGAAACTGAAAGTCATATTTGCACATTTTTTTTTGTTTGTCATGTGGCTTGCACTCTGTTCTTGGGTGCTGTTCTTGAGCTCTTCAGCTCAAGTTGAGCACTCTACCACTTTAGCTACAGGACCACTTCCGGGTTTCCAGTGATTAATTGAAGATAAGTGTCTCATGGACTTTCCTGACCAGGCTTGCTTGAACCACCATCCTCTGGTCTCATCCTTCTGAGTAGCTAGGATTACAGGCGTGAGCTACCAGTATATTTGCATTTATGTGTACTTAATGAAACTAGGTAGACAAAGAATGCAAAACTGAACACAGTGAAGGATCCCCTTCCTCATGGGAATAGGGTAAGGATTAAAGAGAGCCATGATTTGTTCCATAAACCCACAACTGTTCACAATTACCAACAGGCCCCATGAGCTCTTTCCAGGTATCTTCCTGTCATTTGCTCACAGAATTGCCAAGAACCCTCTGTATAAGTCCCTTGTTTCCTCGCAATTGTCCCATGGGGAAACTGAGGTCCAATGGTTGAGGCCTAACCCAGGGCTTCACCTGTGGTCAAGAATTGGCTGCCATTGACTAAGAGTTTGGGATAATCCATCTAAACTGATGACTGAGTGCGGTGCTACATGTCTACTACCCCAACTACAGAGGACCAGGCCTGGTGGAGCATGCCTGTCACAGATAGGAGGACAATGATCCAGCCCAGCCTGAGCATATATTGATTCTCTATCTCGGAAATGTCCAACACAGAAAGGCTTGGCTCACATGTTTGAAGATCTGACTGACAAGCTTGAGGCCTTGAGTTCAAACCCTAATATACCAAAAAGAATCAGAGGCCAGATGCGCAAAGCTCATGCCCCAAATCCTAGCTACTCAGGAGTCTTAGATCTGAAGATCACAGGTCAAGATTTAAAATATGGTTGGCCTAGCCCATCAGACGTCATGGTGAGGAGACCCGGAGTCTGACCTATGCTGGTGCACTCCATACTCGCAGGATGCACATCCTTACTAAGTGCTGGCCACACACTCTGTTCTCCTGGGAAACCACCCCCTGCGGGACGCATCCCCCAAGTTCTCCCATGCTCCACTGTCACCAACCAGGCCCAAGGGAGTAGACAGCTCCAGGCCCCACAGATCCCTTGGTCTTGTAATTTAATGGTGATGAGTCCCCTTCAAGTACCTCACCCTTCCAGGCTCCTAGACATCAGCTGTGAAGCACATGCACCAGCCACCCAATGATAACAGGATAAGTTACCAAAGGATACAACTATCCTTGTTGCCACCCACTTCTACACACACATACACTCACAAACACACACACACACACACACACACACACACACACACACACACACACACACACAAACACACACACAAATCCAGACTGGTGACAGAAGACTTGTTCATGCAGCACCTGCAATTTGCCCAGTGATCACTCACCTAAGCACAGTTAGGATGTACAAGTAGAAAGATAATCTCTCTCTTTCTCTCTCTCTCTCTCTCTCTCTCTCTCTCTCTCTCTCTCTCTCTCTCTCTCTCTCTCTCTCTCTCTCTCTCTCTCTCTCTCTCTCTCTCTGCCCCCCTCTTTCTAATGCACACACACAAACAAACACACACACACACACACACACACACACACACACACACACACACACACGAGACTGAGAGCAGTGCCTCTGTTCGTTCCTCATCTGGGACAATGTACAAGCTGGAGCATGGGGGTACCCTTGAGAGAACCAGAGAACAAGAGACTCCCACCCAAGGGGAGCTCCACTCAAATGACACACCTCACCTCTCCCTTTCTCCAAGGCCAGATCCTTCCTCTTGGGAACAACCAGCCTTGACTCCACATTCACCAAAACCCTAGGCCAGGATGCTGGATGAAGGAGTCCTGAGACAGGTGGCTTCTCAGAGCCTGGGAGGGGAAACTAGCAGAGGGTCATGATGCCCCCAGAGGGGTGTCTGACCAGGGGTGGGGCAATGTTGGGGAAATGGATGGGGTCCTAAATGCTACATACATTGATATACTCTTTACTTCTAGCCTACATGTTTCTGGGCTAATTAGCGGATTCTTGGGGAGGAAAAGAAGACCAAATGGACCAAAAGCACCAGCAGATGCTGGCAGAGCTGGGAAAGGTGATGACCCTGTGAGAACTTTTGACAGCTGAGGGGTGTGGGAACAGGCCTGGTGTATGTGTGTGTGTGGGGGGGTGTTCCTCCCAGATATTCACCTTCTGCTCTGACCCCCAGCGCCCTTCACCTCCCTCCAGGGCTTTTCTGGGACCCTCTTTCAGGTGTAAGGGTGACCAAGCATAGAAGACAAGGGCTTACACAGCAAGGGGGGTGGTCTATCTTCTGTATCCAACAACCCCCATGCCCAGAAAAAGAAAAGACCCAACAAGGCATGTGTGGAGGTGCTGCTCCCCACCTCTGACTAAAGCCACCAAGCTCCCACCAGGGAGAGAAAAGGTGCAGATGCATGGGATCTGGCTCCCACCAGGGGCTCTGTGGTGTCCCCTCTTCACTTATCCCTGCATCTGCACTTTTCCTGGGAAATTGGACACTAGGGATGTGCCCACTCCTGGGGCACATTAGTGACAGAGTCCCCGGCCTGTGGGGTGTGAAAGAGGTGCAGGTCCGTCCGGGACCTGGGTGGGTTGTTGTGGGGTACAGGTGTTGCAGGGTGCAGGCCCGCTGGGCAGCCACACACTTGTGATGCTGGGAGAAGTTGTTGGTGGCTGCTCCAGGTGGGGTGAGCAGTAATGGAGGAGGCATTGCAGACACTCAGGTCCAGAACAGAGGACCAGGGGCTGGGACAAGGTCGAGGCTGCAACCTGCCAGTAGTTTGATACTGCCTGAGGTTTGAAATGCAGTACCTTGGAGGAAGCAGGGTAGGAGGCTGGGAGGCAGGCAGGCACATCAATTTCCTACTCCAAAGTAGCTTCAAGTCTCTTGCTCACCACTCAGCCACCTCTAGCTTATTCAACAGCTGGTAGTTGTGTCAGCCAACCTAGGGAATCCTGGTGCTACAGGGCAGCATAGAATGTGAGCGTGGCCACCATTCTTGTATCCCATTTGTGAGAAAGAAACATGAAAGAATGGGGGTGTGGCCAGAATCCTGTGATGCAGGCAGCGAGGGCAGAGTCAAGATGACAGCACCTCCCCCCAGCCCATTTCCCAGGGAACTATATTCAATTCAGTTGGAGACAAGAGGGTGACCTGCTTTAGCCAGAGAGCTGCACAGATTCTTGTGTATGTCTGTTTGTTGCCAGTCCCAGACCGTGAACTCAGGATCTGGGCACAGTCCATGAGCTGCTTTTGCTCAAGGCTAGCCCTCCACACTAGAGCCACATGGCTCTACTTCTGGCTTTATTGGCACTGAAGTGGGACTGGGGTTTCAAGGACTTTCCTGCTTAGTGTGAATTTGATCCTCCCATCACAGCCTTGTAAATATCAAGGAAGACTCTTGAGAGCTACTGATGCTTGCCTCATCATTGGTCTTGCTGATGTTCTTGGACAGACCAGTGAGTTCCCTATCCTCGGATTTAAGTGGAGGGAGGTGGAGCCCACAGTTCGAATCCTGGTCTTGTCAGCTTCAAATGACAGGAGATCCTAAGAAACTCATTCTTATCCATATGATTACCAATGAAATGTGATCAATGTCATGACTGAATGAGCAGTTGTTGAATGATTCTATGATAAAATTATATACAATTATATATAGGACACTGATCGATTTTAATTAATACTTTATTAAGCATTTAAACAATCACATTCATTAAATGGAGGCATAATGAAATACCTAAGAATTGCACCTCATATACTATAAAGGTGCCATTTTTTCTGCCAAGACTGGGATTGGAACTCATGGTCTGGGTAACTCTGTTGCACTGTGTGGGAAGGGGAAGCTTGCCTCCTTGAAGTCAAGAAATTCAAGTCTGTTCCTTAGGCCTGAAATTGATCCCCACCACTAGAATACATCCTACTCATGTACAATTTAAATATATGATTTATATTTATATACATATGTTGACTCCATATTGCATTCAGTGGAGTTACTTATTTTATTTTTTGGTTTATTTATGTATTTATTTTACTGACTATTATGACACATAGAACATTGATTACATTGATTACATAGAATATAGTTCTGCATATGTATTCCACTTCATACCTGACACCCAGGAAATCCACAGAACAGGAAAACATGTGTCACCATCAGCTTCTTTTTCAACAATTCATTTCTTGGGAGTGCTGGCATCTGAACTCATGGCCTACGATGCAAAATTCACGAATGGGTGAGTGTCAACACGCCATTGTGGGGCAAATTGAGCTGACAGGCAGTTCCCAGGACCTGAGATTGAGCCCCAGGGGTTGAAAAAATAAGAACAAATTGACACGCAGATGACAGCATGCTAATAAATATATATATTTATAGCATGCCAGAGATGTGTATCCATTATTCAGTTTTATAGACTACATTCGCACCAATTCTTGGCTATTTTTTATGCCTCCATGTAATTAATATTATTGTTTCCATCCTTAAACTATTAATGAAATCAATCTCTGTCTTGAAATTATTGCATTCCTGTAAGTAATAGTATTCTTTAATGCCTCATAAATATTAAATAAAATCAATCAGCCTCCTGAAATCATTCTAATTTTATAGAAGCATCATTCACAATCAACTCATTCGACCGTGACATTGATAACATTCCATTGTTATTCCTATGGATGGGAACGAGACTCTCAGTACCTCCTGCCATTGGTTGTGTCAGGACAGGGATTTGAAATCAGGGTCTACATTGCCACGTGGGCCTATGGCTTCCCCAATAGTCTGCCAGACTTCAGCAATACAAGGTGAAGTACACTTTGCAACAGTGTCATTCAGAACCAGCAAAACATAAAAAGTCATCTCACTTCATTTTTTCTGTGCATTTTTTATACTGCATGGCCTGGTGGTTTAGGATCCCAGGAGCAGCTGTGGGTCCAGTGGCTTCACCCCAACCTTGGGTGATCAAAGCAGAGGCAGAGTTGGGACGACCTGAGTTCAAGTGCCATGCTGAGCATAAAACAAAATAAAAATTAAAAAATAAATTAGCTCCCTGGCTTGCAATTTGTGCTGTTTATTCTGCCCAGTTTTGGATTTGAACTCAGGGTCTGGGTAAATCTGCAGCACTGTGGATGAAGGGGAATCTTGCCGTACTTGAAGATAAGAAAGTCAGGCCTGTTCACTTGGCCCTAATTCCAGCCCCAGCACTTGAAAACATACTATTTATATACATTGTAAAGATAGGATTTATACTTGCCTATAGATATGCAGTACATACATGTTTGGTGAGGTGGTTCCTTGTATTTTTTTATTCATTTATTTACCATTGATTTTATTTACTATGATGATACCCACTCTGTTTATTACATTGATGACATGCTATCACATAGCATCTAGATTTGTTGATATGTTCTTCATCATGCCTAACACCCAGGACTCTCAGATAAAAGGAAAATAAATTTCACACTCAGTTTCTTACTTCATGATCCACTTGTTGATAGTTCTGGAATCTGTCTCAGGGCCTAGCGGGACCAATTGTTGAAGAGGTCAAAGGGAACAAACCAACCTGTGAGCAACTAAGGAGCTAGGCCATTCCCAGGATCTGACATTGATCCCCAGGGTCCCCATGATAGTCATAAATTCAATATTTAAACACAGGATCTATATTTACATACATGTTTGGAGGTATCTCACATTTGTTATACTTCTTATTTTGTTACTAATTCATGGAGATATTGTGTATTTTACTGAGTATGGTGACAGGTATAACTGTGCTGACATGGATGACAACCTCTTCCAGTGGTTATAGGTTTGCCTACTCATTCTCCATCCTCATTGAGACCCAGTACTTTCACAGGAGAGGAAAACATGTGCAACGACTGCCTTCTGATATCAGGATGAATCTTTTGTCATTGCTGGGATTTTAACTCGAGTCTGGGTAGCTCTGTTGCACAATGGGGAAAGGGGAAGCTCACCATCCTTGAAAACTAGAATGTCAGGTCGGGTCTAGGACCTGATTTGAAGTGCCAGCACTGGACAAAATAATAAACCCTTGTTTTTTAATAGGATCTCTCTTTACCTACAGGTGTCTTATGTATCTTGCATTCAGTGTAGATATTCCTTTTTATTTTTTATTTATTCATGGATATATTGTGTATAGTATTGAGTATGGTGACAGATATAACTATGCTGACATGGATGACAACCTATTCCTATGGCTATAGAGTTGCCTATATAGCATTCTCCATCCTCTCTTATACCCAGGTCTTTCACAGGAGAGGAAAACAGGTAGATCAATTGGCTACTCACATCAGGATGAAACTTTTGGCTGTTCTAGGATTTGAACTCAAGGCCTAGCAGACCCAATTATTGAAAGGGTCATGATGAGCACACCAGCCTGTGAGCCACTAAGGAGCTAGGTCATTTCCTGGACCTGAGATAGAGCCCTGGTGGGGGACAATATAGTCATAAATTCATAATTAAACCAAGGATCTATATTTCCATACTTGGTTGGGCAGCATCTTGCATTTGGTGTAGTCATTCTCTTTATTTTGTGTCTTTTTCATTGATGTATTGTGTATTTTCTTGAGTATAAGATGACAGATATAACTGTGGTGAAATGTATGAAAACCTCTTCCCATGAGTATAGAGTTGCCTATACATTCTCCATTCTAGCTGAGACCCAGAACATGCACACCACAGGAAAACAATGCAATGACTGGCTTCTCACATCAGGCAGTGCTGGGATTCAAACTCGGGGCCTAGGAGGCCCAATTGCCCAATGGGTCCATGTGATCACACCAGCCTGTGATCCACTAAGGAGCTGAGCTGTTCCCAGGATTGGAGAAAGAGCCCTAAGGAGGCTACAATAGTCCTCAATGCATCATTGAAACATGAGTTGTATATTCACATCTGTGTTTGGACTACATCGTGCATTTAGTGTAGTTAGTCTCTATTTTGTATGCTATTCATGGATGCATTGTGTATTTTCTTGAGTATATGATGACAGGTATAACTGAGTTGACATGGATAACAACCTATTCCCATGGCAACAGGGTGGCCCATGCATTCTCCATCCTAGCTGAGACCCAGGACTTACACAGGAAAGGAAAACAGGTGCAATGATTGGCTTCTGACATCAGGATGATTCTTTTGGCAGGCTTGGATCTGAACTCGGGGCATAGAAAGCCCAATTGGTGAATGGGTCTACATGAGCACACCATCCTGTGAGCCACAAAGTTGCTAGGCCATTCCCAGGACCTGAGATCAATTACCCAGGGGAGGAAGGACAGAGGAGCACAATAGTCATCCATTCATAAGCTGAAGGTAGTATGCAAATAAGTACATATTTGTACAGAGTAGGAGAGAAGGCAATCTGTGATGGAATCCAATCTACCATGTGACTACCGATTCTTGGATGTTTCCTGATGCCTCCATTTCATGACTGTGATGATTATTGTCACACTTCATCAACTCTTCATTACAAAAAATTGATACCCCATGATTCTTGCCTATCATTTCCTACTCCCATCATGCACGAACTACTCATTCAAGGATGACATCAATTGCATTCCATGACACTTCCTGGGTCCAGAAATGATTATCTCAGGATCTCCTGTCATTCCCTCCTTCTAGGGGGACTGAATTCAAGCCTCAGTCTTGGAAAACATACTCCTTATATCCATTTTAAAGATAAAATTTATATTTCCATATGGATGTTCAGTCCATATCATGTTTGGTGTGGTTATTTATTTTATTTCTTGTTTTATTTATTAATTTACCATTTATTTTATTGACTCTGATGACACCTATACCAGTTATTATATTGTTTAAATCCTATCACATAGCATCTAGATTTGTAGATGTGTTCTCCCTCATGCCTGGCAGTGCTAAGATCTGAACTCAGGGTCTAGCAGGTCCAATTCATGAGTGGGTGAGTGTGAGCATGGCATTCTAGCCAATGAAACTGTCAGGTTGTTCCTAGGCGCTGAGTTCGAGCCCCAGGTTTGGCCAAAACAGCAATAAATGGATAGGCAGACGGTGGTATACAAATAAATAAACATTGGTAAAGAGTGCCAGAGCCTTCTATTTATGACTGAATGACACCTACTACGTTCTTACCAATTCTTATATATTTATTATACTACCATTAAAGGAATATTATTACTCTTTTCATGTTTAATAAACTATTAATTAAGATCAATCAGCATCCTAGGATTATTGAATCCAATTTTAGTCTCGACCGATGCATGAACTACTCTTTCAATTGGTATGTGTATGCATAGGAACAAGTCCCTTGAGATCTCCTGCTATTGGTAGGTGGCAGGACTGGGTTTCAACCAGGGGCCTATGTTGACAGGTTGATCTATGGCTTCCCTGATAGCCCGCCAGCTTTCAGCAATGGCAGGCCAGGTCCACTTTGCAACCATGTTATTAAGTCCCAGGATAATCACCTAGCAAAGAAAAAAATCGTAAAACTCTCCAGCCTTTTGCAGCTCGCCACTATTTGTGCTTTCCAGCTTTTTTTTTTTCTTCCTGCAAGCGCTCTGGGCCTAGGATCCCCTGATCGAATATGGGTCCGGATGCTGCACCCCAGCCTAGGGCAATCAAAGCTGAGACAGAGTTATCACAACGTGAATTCTAGCCCCATGGTTGGCCAAAAAAAGAACAAATAAAATATTAATTAATTATTTAATTAAATTAAAACAATAAAACTCATTTGTTTGGAATTTCTGTCAGTTTTTTTCCTAGCCTGGGATTTGATCTCAGGGTCTTCGTAAATCTGTAGCAATGTGTGGGGAGTACAGCGTTGTCACTACTTGAATTGAAACCCTGTGCCAAGCCAAAAATAAAAAATTAAGTCACTGTCCTGGGCAGGGGGAGTAGTTGTGGAGATGGGAAAGAAGGTATGGTAGGGGAAAAACAAAGGAGGAGGCAACAATGCTTAATAGGAAATGTACTCATTACCTTGTTCATGTAATGGTAACCCCTCTGTATAACACTTTTACAATAAAATTGTACAAAAAAGAAGAAACGATGTAGTTCTCAGAGAAGCACTTTAGGGGTAAAGAAGGATGTCTGAATAGCTGTACAAAATTCTCCACTTCATTTTTGTTTAACATTCAATATGAATTTGAATAAACATAAATGCATCCTTAAAAAATTAAGTCACTCTTTTGGAACTGGGGCAAGTATTTCTGCCATTGCTCGGATTTGATCTCACTGTCCAGGTAACTCTATTGCACCATGAGTGAAGGTGAAACTCACTGTCCTTGAGGAAAAGAAATTCAGGCTAGAGTTCCCAGGGCCAGAATTAAGGCCCTGCAATGGAAAAAAATATTTTTTCTCTACATGTGTAATATATGATATATACTTACATATGTATGATTATTACATATTGTGATTACTATTGATTTTGTATTTTATTTTTTTTGATTCATTAATTTATTGTTTTATTATTATACACATAATATTTATTACCTTTTGAACATACATTATAAAATTATACAAAATAATTTAGGACATTAACTCATTTTTCATTAATACTTTATTAAGTATTGAAACATGATACATAATTAATTGGAATCATTTGTCACAGTCATCACATGTTTAAAGTTTCACCCAAGTATAAGCTGTGTCTTACCTTTGGATACCTTAATATAGTGATTTCTTTAGATGATTTATAGTCAGAAGCATTTTCTTGAGGATAGTCAAGTTGAGGGATAAAATTGTAAGGGTGGGGATAGAAATGTGGCTTACTGGTAAAGAGCTCGCTCACCATCCATGAATGCCAGGGTTTGAATCCTCATTACCCCATACTCAGAAAAAGCCAGAAGATATGGAGTGGTTCAAGTGGTAGAGCACTAGCCTTGAGAAAAAGAAGCCCTAAGATTGTCAAAAACAATAGGCCAGATGCCAATGGCTAACACCTTGAACGCTAGCTTCTCAGGAGGCTGAGATCTGAAGACCACCGTTCAAAATCAACCTAGACAGGGAAAGCCTTTTAGACTCTTATCTCCAATGAACCACCAAAAGTCTCACATGGTGCTGTGGATCAAGTGGTACAGTGTTTGCCTTGCTCAGGGACAGTGCGTAGGCTTGATTCAGGACACACCACTGGAAAAAAATAAGGGTTAATCAAAGTACTTTTCCTATTTGCTAATTAGGAGACCATTCTCTGGAAAATGAACGCTGATGTAAACCAGAATTGGAATCAGACCTCAGGGTTCAAATGTAGCAGATCCATATGCCCAGCCTCTCAGACCCTAGCATTATAACTTTGTGTCCTACAGCGTTCTGAAAGGTCCAATGTTGAAAGACTTAATATGCTCCCCAAGCCCTTTGTGATAAGCAGTTGACTTGTATTGTCGATGTAATTACACTTCTGAACCTAGCAGAACAGCAGTGACTCACACCTGTCATCTTACTCAGGAGGCTGAAATCTGAGGATCACAGGGTAAAGCCAGCCATGGCAGGAAAGTCTATGACACTCTGACTTTCACTTCTGAAAGGTCAGATATTCAAGAGCTTCCTGTGTTTCTCTTGGTGACGAGAAGTTACTTGCACTCTAAATGTTCTCAGAATTCTTGAGCTCTTATAGAAGCAGGAAAGAAACATTTTGACCCATCCTGGGTTCAAATGAAGTTCTCAGAATCCAAGCCTAGTCCTGTTAGCAGGAAGAACTCCAGTGTAACACTGTAAAAAGAGTTTCAAAAGCCTTACTAGGTGAAGAGACCGAGGTCTGCAGGATTAGGAGGCAGAATGTACATACACAACAGGGAAGTGAGCTGCAAAACCACTTCACGAATTCCAGGCACAGCCAGCAAAGGGGGGCATCCGGAAACATTTGTTAGTTACATCAGGGTCAGGCATTTCTCAGGCTCTTCAAACAATGACTAATTAACCTTCCTTCCTCAGGTGAAGGGAGCCTCAGGCTATCTTTAGGTTAACAATAGAGAGCCAGAGAGGGGAGGAACAGAAAAGAAAAACCCTGCTCTCTGGTCTTAAGGAGTGGGGCTTTGACTCTCCATCTGTCAGATTTAAAGACCATTCTTCTACCTATGCCAGTCCATTCTCCTTCCTTCAATCTGCACATCATTAATGCAAGTCCCCACTCCAAGGAGAGGCAGGGCCCTTTCTCTTTTGTCTCCAAGCACCTGAGTTAGAACCTGGCTCTGCCCTCTTGGCTCTGGGAACTTCGGCTGCCTGAGAAGTGGGACAGAGACAGTCTTCCTGATCTGTGGTTGTGTGAAGGCAATGTGGTGGCCTAGCACCCTGTAGAAGTCCTCATAACTGGGAAGTGTTCCCTTCTTTCCTCCTGATGTCCAAGATCTACCCTTCCACCTACCTATCTACCTTCCTTCCTACCTACTTACATAGCTAACTATCTCTTACCAGTTTTTGGGATGAACTCAAGGCATGGGCTCTGTCTCTAGCTCTCTGCTACTTGAGCCACAGCACAAATTCTGGCTTTTTTCTGTGTAATGCTACTTAGGAATTGAACCCAGGACTTCTTGCATGCTAGGCAAGCACTCTCTCACTAATCCACATTCCTAATACCCTCATCCTTTTATTAATGGTAGTTTTTACATAATTATGCTACCATTTTAGTGCCTAAGTTTAATTTTCTGAATGCTGGTTATTTCTATGAACCCTGACTTTTTCTTCCCCTGTCTGATTTGTGACTGTTCCTGCCTTGGCCTCATAATAAAATGCAAATAAAGGCTGCTGAGAGCTTAAGTTTTCATCATATAAAGACACAGGCCTGGAATCCTGGAAGAGAAAAGCCATGTACCTGAAATGAAGATAATGATGCAGTATGTGCAACGAGTATATCTGAAAAATAAATCAGTAAATACAATCAGAAGCATTGAATATGCTCTGTTTGCACTCAGGGTGGTAAAATACACACATAAATAAGTAGGGCACTGATACATAACTTGGTCTTCTCTTTTTGAAATTTTTTTGTTTCCATCCCAGGGCTTAAACTCAAATCCCGATGCATTCCTCGGCTGTTTTGCTCAAGGGTGAGGCTCTACCACCCCCCACAGCTTCACTTCAAGCCATCTGGTCATTAATTGGACATAAGCCTCTTCCGAACTTTCTTGCCTGGACTGGCCTGTTTTTCCTGCTCTGCTTTCTCTCTCAAAGCTGGAGTTCTACCCTCTGGACCACTGCTCCACTTCTGGCTTTCTGTTGGTTTTTGGAGATAAGTGTCAAAGACTTTCCTGCTTGGGCTGGCTTTGAATGGCGATCTCCTGAGGAGGCTTCAAGCGGATTTCCTCAAGGATTCTCCAAGGAGCTGCTCCACACAAACCCTTGGTCTAAATCTCGAGAGGTACTAGAGAAAAACAGAAACATGAAGATGCTTCTAGTATGTTCTAGATACTTAAGATTGGAGACACAAAACACTCATAATTATTAGGTCATTTTATAGGCAAAAGGAGCAATGCAGAGAGTATGAGAATCGCTCCAGCTTTTGGTCCTCTCATCCTGAAACAATAAATTCACTGCAGCTCAATGCTAAGTGACAGAGCTGGCATGTCCTGTGGACATTTGCTCCCAAATCATGGGACACTCATTTCTCAATTTTGGTTTCAAACCTGTGACCAGAGGAGAAGATAAGGAGAGAAAATCCTTTTTTGAGAAAGCAGCTATAAAGAACATTGGGGTAATTTACTTATAAATTCAAACCATTGGAATGACCCTGTTCAGAAGTTGCATTGTCCAGATTAAAAAATGAAGAAGAAAATAAAGGCAGGTGCCAGTGGTTGCTGACTGTAATCCCAGCTCCTGAGGAGCCTGAGATGTAGAGAATCTTAGTTTGAATCCAGCCAGCGTAGGAAAGTCCATGACATTGTTATTTCTAATAGATCAAAGAAAATCCCAGAAGTGAGGCAGTGACTCAAGGTGAATGCACTATCCTCGAGAAAAAGGAGCTCAGGGAGTATGCGTAGGCTCACAGTTCAACTCCAGGACCTACCCACTCCCCGCAAAAGAGCCTGTACCTCCATGTCTTTGTGAATGTATGGATGTATTCCTATGGGTAAAGCTCCAGAGTAGCAATGATGAGTGGTGCGAATCTAGGAAATTTGTTTTCCATACAATGATTTCATAACACAGAGAGTGCTTTCAAGACAGTACATGTTCTAGGGCTCCCCTTACTGTTCCCAGTGTAACCTGAGGGTTTCTCTGCATCCCAGGCCTGCTGGAAGAACCTTTTCTCATTGTATGAACAGGCAGACAAAAGGCCTCCTTCCTGTACAACTTTGTAACAAACAAGTCCATTTGGACCAATTAGTGAGGATGAGTGTGGACGGGCTCTGAAGGCTAAGAGAAAAATGCCTCTTTGTACCCCAAGTGATCTCTCTCCCCAGTGCTCTGTTTTTACAGGAAGCCTTCATTTTTGCCACTTCCTGTGTCAGGCCAAGTTCCCTGAACTTATCCTGCCTTTGTGAGACTATATTCCAGTGTTCAGATACAGTGCTCAATATAATTCAGAAGTCCTGGCAGAAAACTAAGGCACTGATTCCAATGAAATATTTCATTGTGGGCAATAATGGACCTATGATACCTCTCCCAGGTTTCTGGAAGCTTGGGAAATCCAAGCACATGTCTGATATCACAATGCTTCCTGTCATATGGGTCTGATGAAGCTCATCAGATTTTGAAATGTTTCACTTGTTCTAGTTGGGCCCTGGGTGGCTAGGTTTTGGTGTTGAACACAGGGCCTGCGTGCTGATCATGAGCTCAGAGCAGAATCCCAGAGCTTTACCATTTTTTGCCACAGCTTCACTTCTGGTCTCTGTGTGTGTGTGCGAGTGTGTGCACGTGCACGCACGTGCACATTTGTGCATACACCAGTCCTGGAGCTTCAACTCAGGACCTGAGCACTGTACCTAGTTTCTCTTATACAAGGATAGCCCTCTCCCACTTGATCCACAGAGCCACTTCAGGTTTTTTTCTAGTGATGTGGTCCTGAGAAATCAAGCCCAGAGTTTCATATATGTAAAACATTCTATCTCTAAGGCACAGTCCCAGCCCACTACTGCAGGTTTATTAGTTTGTTTCTGTCTTTATTGTTGTTGTTGTCGGTTGTAGGAGTTAAAGTCTGGGCCTGGTGCTGTCCCTGAGCTCTTCAGCTCAAGTTTTGTGCTCTACCACTTGAGCCACAGAGCTACTTCAGGTTTTCTGGTGGTTCATTGGAGCTATGTGTCTTAAGGACTTTCCTGCCTAGGTTAGCATTGAAACATGATCCTCAGATCTCATCCTCCTGAGTAGCTAGGATGACAGGCATGAGTCACAAACATCCAGCTTCCACTTCAGATGTCTTAGTGGTGAATTGTTGATAATACTCTTATGAACCTTTTGTGTCTGGGATAGTTGGGAAGGCAGGGTGACAGACTTCAGCTATTGAATCCTAGGCCGTGGCACTCTGCTGCAAGGGGGTCCATGGATCCACTTGGTAGAGTGTTCGTCATGAGCCCAAGAGGTATGGGTCGGCGCCTAGGCCCTAAGTTCAAGATTCATGACTGAGAAAAATAGAAACAAAACAATTGTCCTCAAGAGACAACTCACTAATCTTCAGTAATACATAATTTTGTTTTTGCCATGGAGACATATCTGAGCCTCAATATTCTTATCTGCATAATCATCTCAGTTGTGGAGCTCTTCGAGGACCAGATGAAAGAATGCACCTTATGGAGGACACAGTACATGTTACTCTTTGCAGGACTCAGCTGAGAGCACCCAATGAAGGACTCAGCACATAACTCTATTCCATAAACTGTCATTAGGATTAGGGTGCTTTCATCAGTATCACCATTCTTTGGGAATATTTCACAAACCAAACAAGTTCACATCTAATTGTTTAATGGGATGTTTTGTGTTTTTTTTTTTTTTTAGGGGGGAGGGTTATCCAGGGTGCTTGAACTCAAAGCATGGGGATACTGTTCTAATAACATTTGCTCAAGGCTAAAGCTGTACCACTTTGAGCCACATTTTAAAGTGTCATGCAGACTTCCTGCAAGGACTGGGTTTTAAAGCTCCCAAGCAGCCAGGATGACAGGGGTAAGCCAGCAGCGTCCGGTTCCTTGCAACTGGGTTGCAGCGGTTGCAGCGGTTTACATCTGTCTAAGTCAGGTTAGGTGGCATCTGTCAGCACCAGACTCCTAGATTGCTCTGTGATGAGGTATTTGAAGTCCTGTCCTTCTACAGTTGCAGTTAGAAGATTCTGCCTTTTTGTGTCAGCAGTCCTATGGCTTGAGTAAGGGCTTCAACAGTGTCCTAACCATTTGTGCTCAAGGCTGGCACTCAATTGATTGAAAGACAGCAGAACTTCCAGGTTTTCTGTTTTTGTGGCACTTACTAGGTGAGCACTCAACACCAAGCCCCAGGAGTGAATGAGATCTAAATGGATAGAGATTGTTGTATATAAGTATTATATCCACAAAAAGAGAGATGTCTGTATATTATTAAATTATAGATAATATTACTACCAATTATTAAATATTAAATTATGACTCCATTTAATGTTGTGTCCCAGTGGAACCATTACTAAAGCATTAATTAGTAATTACTCAATATCATGTTATTATTTATTATATATGTATATACATCCATACATATAATTACATATTTTATAGAATGAGACAGATGTCTACATATAATTAAACTATGTATGCATCATGTGTTACTACCAATTATTATGTATTTAATTATGTATCCATGTAATTTTTATTCTGTTAGTGCTTAATAAAATATTAACCTTAATGCAGTCCTACAGTTATTATATCTAATTTTATCCTACAATGATTCACTACTAATTCAATTTGTTTATCATGTACTGCAGTGATGACATTTATTACATTTATGACATCCTATTACATAGCATATAGATTTGGATACGAATTATACATCCTACCTAACACCGAGCACTTTCAAAGAAAAGGAAAACATGTGTCATGCTCGGCTTCTCACTCCACGATTACATTTTTGGCAATGCTGGGATCTAAACTCAGGGCCTAGAAGGCTCAATTCATGAATGAGTGACTGACAGCACAGCAGCCTCTAGCCAAGTCATCTGACAGGCAGTTCTGAGGCCCTGAAATCAAGCCCCATATGTTGACTCCATATTGCATTTAGTGTATTCATTTTGTTTTTTTATTATTCATTTATTTACTATTTATTTTATTGACTGTTATTACACATGGAATATTTATTACATTTATTAAATAGGGTATAGATTTGCCTGTGTATGAAACTTCACACCTGACACCCAGGCCTTTCACAGAAAAGGAAAACATGTGTCACCATGGGCTTCTTAATCCACGATTCAATTTTTGTGAGTGCTAACAAGGCCCAATACATGAATGGGTGAGTCAGCCCACCAGCCTAGAGCATATGGAGCTGACAAGCGTTTCCTAGCACCTGCAATTGAGCCCAAGGTATTGACAAAATAAGAACAGATTGGAATGCAGTTGGTAGTACACAAATAAATATAGATCTTTATAGTGCCAGAGATGTTTATACATTATTCAGTTATATATGCTACATTCCTACAAATTCTTGGATATTTATTATGACTCCATGTAATTAATATTATTGTTTTCATCCTTAATTAATTATTAATTAAATCAACCACTGTCCTGAAATTATTGTGTCCATGTAATTAATTGTATTCTTTTAATGTTTCAAAAAATATTCATTAAAATCCTTCGGCTTCCTAAAATCGTTCTAATTTTAAAGTAGTATCATTCAGAAAGAACTAATTCAATCTTGACATTCAAACCTTTCTGTCAGTATTCCTATGAAAAAGAACGAGACTCTTAGAATGTCCTGCCATTGGTAAGGGTCAGAACCGGGCTTCGAACTCAGGCCTATGTTTCCATGTTGGCCTATGGCTTCCCTGGGATCCCGCCAGCTTTCAGGAATGCCACGTTAAGAACATTTTTTCAGCCGTCATTCAGATCCAGGATGGTCACCTTGCAAAGAAAACAAATGTAAAATCTGCAAGTAGAAGGGTTTTATTCTGTGTGGATTTATTCACTTTTTTCCTGTCAGCTTTTGGGGCCTAGGAACCCAGGTTTGGCTGTTCATCCAGTGGCTGCACCCCAGGCTAGAGAGATGGAAGCTGAGGCAGAGTTGCCACGACCTGAGTTCAAGCCCTGTGACAAAATAAAAATACTTACATACATACATACATACATAAGTACATATGTACATTACAAATATTTTTTAAATTATGAGGCTCCTTGGCTTGGAATTTATGCCAGTTTTTCTGGCAAGCCTGGGATTTGAACTCAGGATCTGGGTAAATCTGCAGCACTGTGGGGGAAGGGGAAGATCATTGTGCTGGAAGACAAGAAAGTCAGGCCTGTTCTCAGAGCCTGAATTCAACCCTAGCACTCCAAAAAATAATATTTGCATACATTAATACATGATTTATATTTACTTACAAATGTTTACTGCATATTGCAGTTAGTGTAGTTCATCTTTTTTTTATTTATTATGTATTTTAGTGAGTATGATTACACATATAATTTTTTTTAAATCCTATCACATAGGACTAGATTTGCATATGTATTGTATGTCATACTTGAGACCCAGGACTTTACCGGTAAGGAAAACATGTGGGACAATAGGCTTCTTCCACCAGGATTAAGTTTTTGGCAATTCTGTGATTTGAACTCAGGGCCTAAAAGGCCCACTTCATGAATGGGTCAATGTAAGCACAACAGTTTGATGGACGTAAAGTTGTTGGGCAAATTTGAAGGCCTGAGTTGACATCCTAGGAGTGGCCCATATATAAACAGATAGATGTGTAGACTGAAGTGTGTGTGTATTTACATATGTATATGCGTCTATAAATAAATATATACAAGAGACACATTTATGTAGATTCTAGTGTATAACTCCATATAAAGAGTGATGACTATATTATATATATATATATTCTATTACTACCAATTATTTGGTATAAAATTATGCCTCCATTAATTAATCATGGTAAAAGACTTAATAAAGCATTAATTATTCATTGTGTACAATCTTATACTACAATGACTAGCTAATTAGTGATTCAATTAGTATATGTCAAACATTCTATTAGTGTTCCTATAGATAGGAACGAATTTCCTAGGATTTTCAGCCATGTGTAGGTTGCAGTCTCAAGATGGAACTAAGGGCCTCTGTGCCTGGATTGGGCTCAGGGTTTATTGATAGCCCCCAGCTTTCGGCTATGCAAGGTCACATACAATTTTCAAGCCTAGTCCCTGAGACCCAGGATGGTCACAGTGCAAAGGAAACAAAGGTATAACTGTTGTGTAAAACTTCCTGGTTTATTCATCCTCCATTTTTTTAGTTTTACGTTTGTTTGCCAGTGATGGGAGTTGAACTCGGGTCCTAGAATACTTGGATCATCTGTGGGTGTAAAACCTGCACCCCAGCCTAGGGTAATCAAGGCTGAGGAAGAGTTAGAACAACCTGCTTTCAAGACTCATGCCTGCCCTCCCCCAAAGTGTTAAGGCATTGGCTTGGAATTTGGACCATTTTATCTGCCGTACATGGGAATTGAACTCAGGGGCTGGTTAACTCTCTTATGATCTGGGTGACATAGGAGCTCACCCGTTTGAAGAAAAGAAATTCAGGAACATCCCAAGGCGTGAATTCCAGGCCCAGGACTGGCAAAAATAATATTTGTATACATTCATAAGGTATATCATATATGTATGTATTCACATAGATATTACATATTGTACCCAGGACACAAAATTTTTACAGAAAGATGTCTGTTAAATCTAGCTGATCTATGCAGGTATTTAGATCTGGGGTTTCTTTGTTGAGTTATTGCCGAATTGATTTATTTAGTGGGTTGAGTGGTGTGTTAAATCCCCAACAATTAATGTCTTCATATATATGTGGGATTTGAGGGAAAGTTATGTTTCTTGGATAAATTTGGGTGCTCCATTGTTTCGTGAATAGATATTTAGAATTGTAATATCCTCCTGAAGGAGAAATCCCTTAATTAGTATGTGGTGACCTTTATCTCTTCTCACGAATTTTAATTTGAAGTAAATTTTATCTGATTTTAGGATTGCAACTCCTGCCTGTTTATGGGGGCCGTTTGCTTGGGAGATTTTGCTCCAGCTTTTAACATTGAAAATGTGTTTGTTTTTATGGGCAAGATGTGACTGATGAAGGCAGCAAATACAATGATCTTGTTTTTTAATCCAAAAAGGAAATCTATGTCGCTTAATTGGAGAGTTAAGTCCATTCATGTTGATAGATAGGACTGAGAGGTATTTGGGAGTTCCTGCCAAGTAATCCACCTTCTTGGGGGCTGCGAAAACTGGGTTCTTCCTATGGTTCTTGGATTCTCAGTTTGCTTGCAGTTTCTTGGCCTTTATTGTGGTCTTGTTGGTTTTCTATGTGTAAGACATTTTTAAGAATCTTTTGTAGGGCTGGTTTGGTGGAGATATATTGGTTCCATTTTTGTTTGCTATGGAAGGTTTTTATTTGGCCTTCAGTTATGAAGGAGAGTTTAGCTGTGTACAGTATTCTTGGTTGATAGTTGTTTGATTTTAGAACATTGCATACATCATTGCAGGCTCTTCTTTCTTTGATTATCTCTGCTGAGAAATCTGAGGTGATTCTAATTGGTTTCCCTTTATAGGTGATTAATATTTTCTCCTTCACAGCCTTAAGTATCTTTAACTTGGTCTGAGTTGATCCAGTGTTCACCCACAGCATGAGAATATATGTTTTTCTCAGCAGCACATGGAACATTTTTGAAAATAAACCACATTTTAGGCCAAAAAGCAAACTTGTCCACATTCAGAAACATTGAAGTTATACCATTCATTCTCTCTGAACACAAGGGAAAAAGATTAGAACTCAAAAGCAAAGGCCACCAAAGAAAGTCCGGTAACACATGGAGGCTGAACAACACACTGATGAACCACGAGTGGGTCATGGAAGAGATTAGAAAGGATATTCAAATGTTCATGCTATTCAACAAAAATGAGCATACAAATTAACAGCTCCTCTGGGACACAGCAAAGGCAGTACTCAGAAGCAAGTTTATTGCTCTGAGATACTACATCAACAAATTGGAGAGATCCTAAACCAACAAGTTAATGAAACATCTAAAACTCCTTGAAAAGATCAGCAAGATAAACTCCAATCCAGTAGATGATAAGAAATAATTAAAATTAAATCAGAATTAAACGAATTAGAATCCAAACTATAGAAAGAATCAACAAAACAAAGATTTGGTTCTTCGAAAAAATTAACAAAATTGACAGACCCTTAGCAAATCTTATCAGAAAAAGAACAGAACACACCCAAATAAATAAACTCAGAGATGCGAATGGAAACATCACCAAGGAAACAACCAAAATTCAGAACAATATAAGGGAATACTTCTCAAAACTTTATGCTAATAAGTTTGAGAACTTGACAGAAATGGACCATTTCCTAACAAATATTGACATGCCAAAACTAAACCAAGATGAGTTAAACCAGCTTAACAGGCCCATATCAAGCATTGAAATAGAAACAGCAATAACAGACCTCCCAGGTAAGAAAAGTCCAGAACCAGATGCATTTACAGCAGAATTCTACAAGGCCTTCAAAGCAGAGCTCACAGCAATACTCCTCCAACTCTTCAATGAAATTGAAAGAGAAAGTTCACTACCGAACACATTCTACGAAGCCATCATAACCCTTATCCCAAAACCAGCCAGGGACTCATCAAAGAAAGAGAACTATAGACCCATTTCTTTGATGAACATTGATGCAAAACTTCTCAACAAAATTTTGGAAAATCATCTTCAACAATCCATCCAAAAAATCATACACCACGATCAATCAGAATTCATTTCAGGGATGCAAAGCTAGTTCAATATATGCAAATCAATTAATATTATTCATCACATCAAGAGGAGCAAGAATAAGAACCACATGTTTATATCAATAGATGCAGAAAAAGCATTCGACAAGATCCAACACCCCTTTATAATGAAGGTTTTGGAAAAATTAGGAAACCATGGAACATTCCTCAATAAAATAAAGGTTGTATATGACAAACCTACAGCCAAATTATACTTAATTGTGAAAAACTAAAGCCATTTTCTCTTAACTCACAAACAAGACAAGGATATCCACTCTCTCCGCTTCTCTTCAATCTAGTATTAGAATGCCTAGCTATAGCAATAAGACAAGATGCAAACATAAAGGGGATCAAAATAAGGAAAGACGAAATAAAACTCTCCCTTTTTGCAGATGACATGGTCTTGTATTTAAAGAATACCATAGACTCCACTCCCAAATTACTCAAGCTTATTCAAAACTTTGGCAAAGTAGCAGGGTATATAATTAACTCCCAAAATCAATGGATTTTCTCTATGCCAAAAATGAGAAAAGTGTGGCTGAAATTAGGAAAGCAAATCCATTTATAATAGTCCCACAAAAAATAAAATACCTAGGAATTAACTTAATCAAATCAGTGAAGGAACTCTATGATGAAAACTTTAAAAACTTGAAAAAGGAAATCAAAACAGAACTTAGAAAATGGCAAAACCTCCCATGCACCTGGATTGGAAAGATTAACATCGTGAAAATGGCAATACTTCCCAAGGCTATCTACAAATTCAAAGTGAAACCTATCAAAATTCCAACGTTATTCTTCAAGGAAATAGAAGAGGCAATGCAAAAATTCATATGGAACAATAAAAGACCCAGAATAGCAAAAATGCTCCTCAACGGAAAGAACACTGCTGGAGGAATATCAATACCAAATTTCAAACTCTACTATAAAGCCATAGTAATCAAAACCGCTTGGTACTGGCACATGAACAGACCTCAGGAACAGTGGAATAGAATTGAAAGTCCAGAAATGAACCTACAGACCTATACACATCTAATCTTCGATAAGGGTGCTAAAAATGTAGAATGTAAGAAAGACAGCCTCTATAGTAAATGGTGCTGGTAATATTGGTTAACTACTTGTAGAAAACTAAAGCTAGATCCTTATATATCACCCTGCACCAGAATCAACTCCAAATGGATCAAAGACCTCAGAGTAAAAGCAGACACTCTGAAAACATTATAGGATGGAATAGGAAAAACCCTAGGTCTCCTTGGCGCAGGCTGAAATTTTCTTAATAAAGACCCGGAAACACATGAAGTTGCAGAGCTTCTGCATGGCAAAGGACATAGCTAGCAAGATCAATAGAAAGCCCACTGCTAGGGAGAAGATCTTCACTAGTCATACAACGGACAAGGGTCTCACATTTAAAATATACTTGAAACTCAAAAAATTAACTCCCTCAACAACAAATCCTCAAAGAAACAACTGCCCAATAAATAAGTGGGCTAAAGACTTAAAGAGAAACTTCTCTGAAGAACAAAGGATGGTCAACAGACACATGAAGAAATGCTCAACCTCCGTAGCCATGAAAGAAATGCAAATCAAAACAACATTGAGATACCACTTCACCCCAGTTAGAATGGCAAAAATCAAGAACTCTAACAACAACAGATGCTGGAGTGGATGTGGACAGAAGGGAACCTTACTTCATTGTTGTTGGGAGTGTAAACTTGTTCAACCACTTTGGAAAATAGTATGGAGGTTCCTCAAAAACTTCACATAGAGCTCCCTTACGACCCAGCAATCCCACTTTTGGGCATTTACCCAAATGTTTACCAACAAGACCACACTAAAGCTACTAGTACAACTATGTTTATTGCAGCATTATTTACCATAGCTAAGACATGGAACCAACCCAGATGCCCCTCAGTAGATGAATGGATCAAGAAAATGTGGTATATATACACAATGGACTTCTATGCCTCCATCAGAAAGAATGACATTGCCCCATTTGTTAGGTAATGGAAAGGATTGGAAAGAATTTATTAAGTGAATTAAGCCAAGCCCAAAGAAACATAGGTCCCATGGTTTCCCTTATTTGCAATATCTAGTATATGTATGAGTCAAGCAGAAAAGGTCCGATAATGTGATGTTAGGAAAATGAACCCTTAGATATGTATTTTAATGTTTTTTCTTTCATGCATTTGTTTCTAATGCATTTATAAGATTATTTCTTTGTTGCTTTGTATGTCCCTTCCCCGAAGTATGACCCCTGCTTTCACTATATTTGATGTCAGTATAATTTGTGGAGGAGATGGGGAAAAACAGGTCGTTTAAGGATACAGGTGGACCTGTTGCAACATTGAGAAGTACAAGTTCTCATGTCGAAAACGAACTTTACAACTTTGATGAGGCGGGGAGAGTTGGGTGGGGCCGGGGGGGAGGCTTGGAAGAGATGTGAAGGTTAAACAAAGAGGAGGCTGCAATGCTTGATAAGAAATGGACTCATTATCTTGTCCATGTAATTGTAACCTCTCTGTACAGTATGTTCACAAAAAATAAAAATTAAAAGAAAAAAGAAAAAAATGTACTCATTATCTTGTAACTCCTCTGTACAGCATTTTCAATAAAATAAATAGATAAATAAAAAAAAGATTTTCACAGTAAGGAAAACAGTTCAACATTGGCTTCTTACTCCACCTATTGACTTGGCATTGCTGGGATTTGAACTTAGGGCCTGGAATGCCCAATTCATCAAGTGGTCAGTGTAAGCACAGTAGCCACAAAATATTCACTCCCAGTACCTGAGTTCTAGCCCAAGGAGTCACCAATATATAAATAGATAGTTGTGTAAATTATGGCAAATATATATATATATATATATATATATTTATATTTAGAGAGAGAGAGAGAGAGAGAGAGAGAGAGAGAGAGAGGGCAGGGAGAGAGAGATTTATCATTTATTCCATTGTATATTTAAATACATAAGAATAATTACAGAATGTGAGATGTCCACATTTCAAAGTACATGTAATGTATTATTAATAATTAATAGGTATTGAATTAAGCCTCCATTTAACAATGTATCATGTTTTAAGGCACAATAAAATGTTTCCTTTAGCAAAAGGAGCTCAGGGACAATGTCTAGGCTCACAGTTCAAGACTCCAGGACCTGCCACCAAAAAAAGAGCCATTAACTCCACGTATCTGTGTATGTATGAATGTATTTCTATCGGTGAAAATTCAGAGTCACTATGAAGAAAGGAACCCAGCTAGGAAATTTGCTTTGAATGTAATGATTTCATAGCACAGAGAATGCTTTCAAGACAGTGCATGTTCCAGAGCTTCCCTCACTGTGCCCAGTGTAACCTGAGGGTTTCTCCACACCCCAAGCTGTAGGGGGAAGTCTGTCTCATTGTTGGAACAGGCAGACAAAAGGCCTCACTCCTGTACAGCTGTGCAAAAAAAAATCCATCCTGGCCAATTAGTGAGGATGAGTGTGGGCGGCTCTGAAGGTCAGGAGAAAAAGGCCTCTTTGTACCCCAAGCTATTTCTCTCCCCAGTTCTCTGTTTTGACAGGACTCTTTATTTGTGCCACCTCCTGTGGCAGGCCACGTTCCCTGCACTCATCCTGTCTTTGTTACACTATGTTTCAGTGTTGAGACAAACTGCTACAATCAATTAAAAAGTCCTTCTGGCAGACAACTAGGGCCCTGAATCTAATGAAACGATTCATTATTGGCAGTGTTGCCTCCCTAGGTTTCCAGAAGCTTGCTAAATCTAAGCACTTGTGCAAAATCACAATGCTTCCTGTCATCTAGGGCTGGTGAAGCTCATAAGGATTTGAAACTTTTCACCTCTCCTAGTTGGGCCCTCGGTGGCTAGGTTTTGGAGTTGAACACAGGGCAAAGATGCTGACCATGAGTTCAGAGCCAAAGATCAGTGCTTTCCGATTTGGTTCACAGCTTCACTTTTGGTCTTTGTGTGTGTGTGTGTGTGTGTGTGTGTGTGTGTGTGTGTGTGTGTGTGTGTGTGTGTGTGTGTGTGTGTAGGGTGACAGGTGCGAGTCACAAGTGCCCAGCTTCCACTTCAAATTTCTAAGTGGTGAATAGGAGATAATAGTCTCATGGGACATTTTGTGTCTGGGATAGTTTGGATTCCAGATCATCAGATTTCAGCTTCCTGAATAGGCAGGATGACAAACCTCAGCTAAAGACACCTAAGCTGTGACACTTTGCTGCAAGGGGTCCTTGGCTCCACGTGGTAGAGCGCTAACCATGATCCCAAGATGAAAGTCAGAGCCTAGGCTCTGATTTCAAGGTTCATGATGGAGAAAACTAAACAAAAACAATTGTCTGAAGGAGACAACTCACTAGATTTCAGTACATACATCATTTTGGCCCTGACATGGGGCATATCTGAGCCTCAACTTTCCCATCTGTGCAATCAACTTACTTGTGGATCTCTTACAAGGACCAGATGAAAGAATGAACCCCGTGAAGGACTAAGAAAACAATAGCTTATGAAGAACTCATCACATAGCTGTATCCCACATGCTGTCATTAGAATTATGGTTCTTTCATCAGTATCACCATTCTTTCAGAAACACATCACAAACCTCACAAACTTTACATCTAATGATTTAGAGGGGTGTGTTTTTTGGGGGGAGTCAGCCACGTGGATTGCACTCAAAGGTTTGGGGTACTCTCCTAAGATCTTTAGCTCAAGGCTAGGGCTCTACTACCTTGAGCCACAGGTCAGAGTTTCACAGACTTCC
The DNA here is from genome assembly GCF_024711535.1 of Dipodomys merriami. Classification (NCBI taxonomy): domain Eukaryota; kingdom Metazoa; phylum Chordata; class Mammalia; order Rodentia; family Heteromyidae; genus Dipodomys; species Dipodomys merriami. The sequence goes on from NW_027203337.1 coordinate 805,369, forward strand.
TGCCAGGGTTGGGTTCTAAACCCACCAGTGTCAGATCTCAGCCCCTGAGTAGCTTGGTTGACAGGGGTGAGTGAGCCAGCAGCATCTGGTTCCATAGAGCTGGGTTGCAGTGGTTTATGTCTGGCTAAGTCAGGTTAGATGTCACCTGTCAACACCAGACTCCCAGTTTGCTCTCTGATGAGATATTTGCAGTACTATCCTTATTCATTGCAGTCAGAACATTCTATCTTTTTTTTTGTTGCCAGTCCTAGGGTCTTGAATAAGGGTCCAGACACAGTCCCTATGCTTTTATGCTCAAAGCTAGTACTCAACTGCTTAAGCAAGACAGCACAACTTCAGGATTTTTCTGTGCATATGGTAGTGAGGAATCGAATCCAGGGCTTTGCATGTCCTAGGCAAGCACACTACCACTGAACCCCAGGAGTGACAAGTGTACAAACAAATAAATGTGTAGATTGGTATATAGATAGATAGGTAGGTAGATAGATAGATAGATAGGTAGATAAATAGATAGACAGACAGACAGACAGACAGACAGACAGACGGACGGACGGACGGACGGACGGACGGACGGACGGACGGACGGACGGACGGACGGACGGACGGACAGACAGACAGACAGACAGACAGACAGACAGACAGACAGACAGACAGATAGATAGATAGATAGATAGATAGATAGATAGATAGATAGATAGATAGATTGATTGATAGATAGATAGTTTGATTGATAGATTGATTGATTGATAGATAGAGGTATATGCTTAAAACAAGAAAAAGATGTCTGTATATTATGAAATTGCATACATGATATTACTACTGATTATTGGCAATTAAATTATTCCTTCCTTTTTTAAGTATCATGATTGAATACATAATAAAGTATTAATTAAAAATTAATGAAGTATAATTGTTGTGTATAGTTTTATATTATAATCATACACTAACTAGTAATTTATTTGTTACTTTTATAACATTTCATTTGTATGGATGTATATCAGAATGCGTCTTAGGTTCTCCCACCATTCATTAGTGACAGTACCAGGATTCGACATCCAGGACTAAGTTGCCTCTTTTGGCTATGGCTTCCCTAATAGCCCGCCAAACATCAGCAATGCAAGGTCATGTACACTTTCTGGGCTTTGTCATTTAGACCCAGGATGGCCACAATACAAAAGGGAAAAAAAAAGTAAAACCACCTTATTCAATGTCTCAGTTTTTTTTTTTTTTATTGTGAGATTACCGTACAGAGGACTTACGATTACATGGGCAAGATAACGAATACATTTTTATCAAGCATTGTTGCCTCCTCTTGTTTCCCCTTCCAATCTCAATTTTATCCTTCTCTTTTGATTTTTTTTGCCAGCCCCGAGATTTGAACTCGGGTCCTAGGATCCCAACGTCGATTGTAGCAGAGATACCAAGACCTGAGTTCCAGCCCCATGCTTGGCCAAAAATATTATAATAATAAGGCCCTGGCTTGGAATTTGCATGATTTTTCTTTCAGGCCTTTGATTTGAACTCAGGGTCTGGGTAACTCTGTGAAACTGTGGGTGAAGGGTAAGCTTACAATCCTTGAAAAGAAGAAATTCAGATCAGTTCCCAGGGCCTGAATTGAAGCCCCAGCACTGGAAAAACTAATATTTATATATGAGATTCATTTATATTACATGGGTTTACTGCATATGATGTTTATTACCTTTATTAATTTAGTATTATTACACATATAATATTTCATTACATGATATCATCTAGGATATATTTGCATATGGATTATACATCATACTGAGACCGAGGACTTTCACAGAGAAGGAAAAAAAAATGTGTCAAAATTAGCTTATTAATCCACGAATAAATTTTTGGCCATGCTGGGATTTCAACTCACAATGCCCAATCCATAAATGGGGTCAAAATCTTAAAAGACCAGCGTCCGGCAAACTGAGCTGCCAGGAAGTTCTGAGGACCTGTGATCAAGCCACAGTAGTGCCCAGTATATATATATTGATAGATGTATATATATATATATATATATATATATATATATATATATATATATATGAGTGTGTGTATATATATCTGCAGATATATGTGTATATATATATATACATATATATATATATATATATACAGAGAGGGAATGTGAGGATATTGTTATATAAATATATATAACCAATTATTAGTGATTACATTATGCCTCCCTTTAATGAAGTATCATGGTTGAAAACTTATGAAAGTATTAATTATAACTTAGTCAATATCCTTCCATTAGGTGCTAGAATGGAAGATACAAATCCAATAATTTGTGTGTGGCATTCTAAAATAGAATCATGAATTAACTTCAAATTATTACTTTTATAACATTCCAATAGCATTCACATGAATAAGAATGAGTTTGTCAGATTCTCCCTCCATTTGAGGGGGGCAGACCTAGCATTCGAACTCCAGGTCTGGGTAGTTTACTTCGAATGCAAAGCATTGGAATGGCACTGTGAAGACTTCAGATTGTCAGGATTAAAAAAAGAACAACAAGAAAAAAAAAGCCAGGTGTCAGCGGCATCTGCCTGTAATTCTAGTTCCTCAGATGGCTGAGATAGAGAGAATGCCAGTTTGAATTCAGCTGGGGCAAGAAAGTTCCTGACACACTTATTTCTAAGAGACCACAGGGGGAAAAATACACACATGGGTGTGCTGTGGCTCAAGGGCAGAGCACTACCCTTGAGCAAAAGGGACAAGGCCTAGACTCATAGTTCAATCCTGTACCTGCCCCCCCCAAAAAAGAAGGCAGTAGTAATTCTATGTCTCTGTGTATGGATGGATGGTGTATGGATGATGGGCATTCAGCAGGTTGCCCATGCCCAGCCCCAAAACCTGGGCAAGCTCGGACAAGCACTCAGATAGTACTAACTCTGAGCCAGCAGCTTGAACATAGCATCCTTCTCTACCATTTAAGTACGGAAACCCCAAAAGCTTTGCCTGGGCTGCTGTGTGCAACGGGTGCATTATGTTCTGGGTGTGGTGTCCTATCAGGACACCTAGAAGCCAGCCACTGCCTCCAGAAAGAACACACTTCCTAGGCTTTAGGAGCTGTCCAAGGTTCTGGCTCCATATTCTAGATCCCTCTGTAGGATGTGGGGCCTGGTGGCTATAACTCATTCATCATTCCTGATTGCCGAGTCTCAAGCTGGTCCCAAATTCTGGCAAAGATAGGAAATAGCCAGTGATTTCAGCGCCAAAAGGGGTAAGCCAATAAATCCAACCCTCATATCTCCTGTTAGAAGTAAGCCTGGGGCTGCGAATGTGGCTTAACCGTAGAGTGCTTACCTAGATTGCATGAAGCCCTGGGTTCAATTCCTCAGTACCAGAGAAAAAGAAAAAGCCAAAAGTGGCACTGTGACTTAAATGATAGAGTGCTAGCCTTGAGCAAAAGAAGCTTAGGAACATGCCCAGACCTTGAGTTTAAGGCCAAGACTGGCAAAAAAAAGGGACCCTGGTGAGACATATTCTTCTGGCACTCAGAGGAGGGCCGAGAATAAAAGTAAGAGGTAGAGGTCAGGCGCTGGTGGCTCACCCCTGTAATCTTAGCTACTCAGGAGGCTGAGATGTGAGGATCAAAATTAGAAGCAGGAAAGACAATATGAGACACTTTTCTCCAATTAAACACTCAAAAAGCCAGAAATAGTGCTATGGTTCAAGTACTAGATTGCTAGCCTTGAGCACAAAATCTCAGGGATACTGTCAAGGCCATGAATTCAAACCCCCAGACTGGCACAAACAAACACACCCAGATAGAGCATTTGCCAGTTGGCCTTCACAAGTTCCATCTCTAGCAATTCAATATTTTTTTTTAAAAAAGACGGAAAAGGGAAGGAAAGACTTGCTCCAGAAGGTGATATAACCAGTGCCAAAATTCCACAGGAGTTCTAAGATGTGGATTCAGGACAGAAGGTACAGCATAGGCAAAGGTCCTGAGGTGGGGTTTAGTGCAGGTGATGTGGGTGGAATTAAGATTCTGTTGCTTCAGACAAGTGTGGCAGGACATTTAAGGCTGGATCAAGTTTTGTACTTGAGTCACAGGTAGGGCAGAGGGTGGGGTCCTAGAATCAGGCCCAGGGGGAAGATTAGGTTGGCTTTTCAACAAGGACCCCAGCCATTCCCAGTGTCTGGAAGCCTATTTTTCAAAGTTCCTGACCCTCAGAGGCCTCCTTTGCATGGAGTCAGGGCAAATGCAGTGAAGAACTCTTTCTTAAGAAAATCTTCTTGCCTGCTGCCAATAGTAGCTCAACCCCTGTAAATCCTAGCTACTCAGGAGACTGAGATCAGATATCGTGGGTCAAAGACAGCTCAGGGGAAGAAAATTAGTGAAACTCTTTTCTTGCCAATGAACTACCAAAACCAGAAATGGAAATGTGGCTCAAGTGGTAAACTGCCAGCCTTGAGAAAAAGTTAAGAGACCAGGGCCAAGACTCTGAGTTCAAGCCCCAGTACTAGCACAGAAAAATAAATAAATAAAAGCTTTCAGAAGCTCCTAGCCCACTGTGGTGAAAGGACAGATCAGCTAAGTGCATGTGGTTCACGCATGTCCTCCTACCTCCTCAGGAGGCTGAAATCTGAGGATCGTGGTTTAAAGCCAGCACAGGCAAGAAAGTCCAGAGGACTCTGATCGACAAGGAACCACCAGAAAACTAGAAGAGGTTCTGTGGCTCAATTGGTAAGCTGTAGAGCTGAGGGACAGTGCCCAGGCCCAGAGTTCGAGCACCTAGGGCTTGGATTCAGGGCCTGGTTGTCATCCCTGAGTTTCTTTTACTCAAGACTTAGGCTCTACAACTTGAGCCACAGCACCATATCTGGCTTTTTTGGGGGGGAGGTGTTGGTTGATGGGAGATAAGAATTTCAGAAACTCTCCTGCCTGGGCTGGCTTTGAGTCGCATCCATCAGTCCTCAGCCTCCCCAATAGCCAGGAGAATGTGTGAGAACCACTGGCACCTGACCACCACCATCTATTTATAATCCCCTTGGGCCAGTGCTGGAACTTCTGCACTGCACCCCCCTTGTTGTGAGTGGGAAGAAGACGTGGGTGGGTTTGATACTTCAACAGCCTATGTACCTTTGAGCATTGTTCCAGGTCTGTCTGATGGCAGTTTCCTCGTCATACACAGCAATGACTTGGTTCTGTCACAGAAAAAAATGTCCCCCAGGAGGTGTCAGTTCTGGGGTCTTTCCTCTTCAAAGCACCCCCACTCCCTGAAATGACACACCCCAGAAAAGTAAACTATACATAGAGTGAATTCATTTTCTTATAACCAGCGTCTGGCCAGAACGGTAGCAGTGGGGAATCCCGATCCAGACCAGCCTGAGCATATATTAAGTCTCTATCTTGGAAATGCCCAAGACAGAAAGTCTTGGCTCAAAATGGTAGAAGATCTGACTGGCACGCCTAAAGCCTTGAATTCAAACCCTAATATACTAAAAAGAATCGGAGGGCCCCTGCCAGAGGCTCATGACAAAAATCCTAGCTACTCAGGAGGCTGAGATCTGAAGATCACCGGTCAACATTTAAAATAGGTTTGGCCTCGGCCATCAGACATCATGATGAGAAGACCCAAAGTCTGACCCATGACTGTGCTCTCCATACTAACAGGTATTTCATACTTACTAAGTGCTGGCCATGCTCTCTGTCCCCCTGGGGACCCATGCCCTGCGGGCTCAACCCCCAGGTCCTCCCAAGCTCCCTCTGCCACCAACCAGGCCCAAGGGAGTAGACAGCTCCAGGGCACACAGATACCTTGGTCTTATAATTTAACGGTGCTGAGTCCCCATCAAGCATCTCTCCCTTCCAGGTCCCCAGACCTCAGCAACAAAGCCCATGTACCCCCCAAAAAGGCAGGCAGAAGTTACCAAAGGGTCCAGCATTCATTGGTACAGCCCACATCTACACACACACACACATACACACACACACACACACACACACATACACACACACACACACACACACACCCAGCAGGGATGGTTCATGTTTGTCTTCCTTGCTACTCAGGATGCTGTGCTTTGAGGATCACGGTTCAAAGCCAGCCCATGCTGGAAAGTCTGTGAGGCTCTTATCTACAGTGAACCACCAAAAAGCCAGAAGTGGGGCTGTGGCTCAAGTTTCAGAACAATAGCTTTGAGCACAAAAGCTCAGGAACAGCACGTAGGACCTGAGTTCAAGGCCCAGGTCTTCTACCTCCAAACACACACAGACACAGACACAGACAGAAAGACAGACAGACAGACAGACACACACACACATACACACACGCACGCACACACACACACACACACACACACACACACACACACACACACACACACACACGGAGAGCCCAAGGCTTCAGCAGGCCCTGAGAACAGAACCATGAATTCTTTCCATTAGGATCACATCCCACCCTCAAGAAGGTGGCACTACAAACATCAGACCCACTATAGACAAACCAGTAAGCCTCTCACATATCTGGAATGTCTCATAGTCCAGCAAGGCAGTTCCTACTGTACACATTGCTATGTAAAAAACTTAGCCCCCTCTTTTTTGTAGTTGGTCATGAGGTTTGACTCGGCCAGGGCGCTGTCCCTCAGCTCTTCAGCTGAAGTTGGGCACTCTCCCACTTGAGCCACAGTGCCAATTCCTGTTCTCTGGTGGTCCATTGGACTTCAAGTCTCACAGACTTTTCTGCCCATGCTGGTTTGGACCTATGTCTTCACATCTCAGCCTTCTGTGTAGCGAGAATGTGAGTTGTGAGGCATCAGCGGCTTCCGGCTTCAGCCACCTTCGCATACCCAGAGGAAACCCATCCTTGTCTGGCCACAAACTTCTTGCAACCCTTGACTTAAGACTTTGTCACCTAACATCCAAATCCATCCTTCAATGGAGAGAATACAGACACAACAATCCCAGCCCTGCAACCATTTGCCCACTCGCTGCCTGTCACAGGCCACGTCCTCTTGAAGCTGTGGCTTCAAACTGTGGCAAACTTGGGGAGTTCTTAGAAATGTTTGTACAGTGAATCCAGCACCTTGTCTCTCAACCAAAGCACCCCCCCACGCCTCACCCCCCTCCCCCGGCACACTTCCACCATCCTTTGCAGGTAAAGGTGTTGGATTTCTTTCTTTTTTTCAGTTGTGGAGCTTGAACTCTGATTCTGGGTGCTGTCCCTGAGCTCTTCAGCTCAAGGCAAGCACTCTACTACTTCAGCCACAGCACCCCTTCTGGTTTTCTGGGTGGTTCATTGGAGATAAGCATCTCAGGGTGTCCAAAACTAGCTTTACAATGTCGATGCGGAGGGGGGAAGGGGGGGAAGGAGAAGGATTGGGATTGTGGGGGAGGGGGGAGGCTGGGAAGGGATGTGAAGGGAAAACAAAGGAGGAGGCTGCAATGCTTGGTAAGAAATGTAGGCATTATACTGCCCACGTAATTGTAACTCCTCTGTACAGTATGTTCACAAATAAAATAAAATTAAATTAAAAAAAAAAAAGAGTCTCAGGGTCTTTCCTGCTGAGGATAGCTTTGAATTGTGATCCTCAGCTCTCAGCTCCTGAGTACCTAGGATGACAGCCATGAGCTACTGGCACCCGGCCAAAGATACTTTTCCATTCCTTTCACCGTATCCCCTCAGGAAATTGAGATCTGAGGATTACAGTTGAATGCCACCCTTGACAGCAAAGTCCATGAGAACACTTTTTCTCCAATTAAACACCCAAAAAAGTTGGAAGTGGATCTGTGGCTCAAATGGTAGAGTGCTAGCTTTGAGCATCAAAGAGAAGGGATAAAACCCAGGCCCTAGTTTCAAGCTTTTTCTAGCAAAGACCCACCTAAGAAAGTGAAGCAGGTGGACACACAGGAGCTCAAAGCTCACACATAATACTCAAGACTTCCAGAACAGACCCCATTCTGCTCTGATTCCCTAGATTCTATGTCTTACACCATGGCAGTCTTATATGGGACTGACCATGCACCAAGATATGATGTTCAAGTACAATCTCATACTGAGGATCCCCTGACCTTATCAAAGACTCAGGATCTCTCACTGTCCTTCCTTGACACTGGGCAGCAAGGTGAGTTCTAGTTATCCAACCACAGGATGTGGGAATGAAAGGACTTGCTTGTAGTACCACAAAGGGGAGTGGCACTTCCTAATGGGAGTCCTGGGATAAAACCCACACCCAGCCCATGTAGACCCCTCAGAGGTCCAAGTGGTGACCCTGAGGGGGCCCAGGACACTGCATTGCTGCTGCAGCAAGAATAGCATTTGTTGAGGTGGGTTGTAGCCAACAAGTCTGCATTAGTGACCAAACCAAGCAACCCAGACTCAGATGTCAAAGCCAGGGGGGAAGGCAGTGCAGACGCCAAGTCCTGCCTTCCATCTGTGCAGCCTACACTGCCAAGGCCAGACCCATTCCCCTGCTTTGGAGAACAACGAGTGTAGGGGTGAGCCCATTGCCTCCAAATGGAGTATCCCTGGAATGGTACCCAGAGCTGGGCCCATATGGGCCAGAAGGGTGACGGAGGAGACTACACAGCAAAGCCAAAGGGGCTTCTGTCCCTCGGTGCTGCAGCTGGTGTGCTGCAAGTCCAGGCTCCTCTGGCATGGATGGGCATATGTAGGGTTGGCCCTGTACCCGACTCCACAGGGACCAGAAAATGGAGGTCCACAGAGATGCTGAAGGGACTCCAGGTTGCTGAACTGCTGCAGCTGTCAACAGCCAGCTGGCAGAGAGACCAGCATATGGCTCCAGTCCCCAGACCCCCTTAAAGCCTGATGAGGTGAACCAAGGCTGGGCTACCTAGCCCCAAGGAGGCAGACTGCATGTTTAGCCTTCCTTTACTCATGGACTGTGCAGTGTACAAGCATGGTGTCCCCCACCCCGCACTCATGGGGACAGGCAGTGACCCCAGAACAAAGTCTCCCTAGGATGGGCCACACACTCAGGAGCACAGAAGACCAGTACCAGCACAGCTGGAGGAGGAGAGGGCAGCCGTGGCCTCAACTCCAGCCCCATAGCTGCCAGCTGCTGGGTGAAATGGGGCATCTGAGACTGGGACGTTAGGTGGGATGCGTGGGCGGGGTTCATCTAGCAATTCTGGGGAGCATGCACACACATCCACTCACCGCACATCCACCGTAAGGGAGTTGGCCCCACATCTCAACAGGTGACCTAAGAAGGCACCTATACCCACAGGGACTAAAGAAGTGGAATTTCACGTAGTGACTTGGAAAGGGCTCCAGGGCACGGCCTTGGAGCAAGGAACAATTGGCAAAAAAATAAAAGAAAAACAACAAATGTCCAGGAAAATTATTCAGCAATGATAACCTATTACACTTTAAAAACAGTTTTGCTTTCCTCTTGTCCTATATTTTTGCATGGGGACCTCTGAATTAACCAGAAATCTCCAGGATTTCTTCATACATAGTAACACAAATAAATAGAGCTTCTATTCTTTTTTAATTACGGGAAGTTGCATTCAGTCCTTTACCATGTTTGATTCATGAAAAGAAATCCTGAAATATATCTGTAAAACACCAAACTCTTCTGAACACCTCACTGAAGAAAGAGAATTAAATGACCAAGCAACAGGTATCACCCATATTGTCACCTAGCTAGCTATCTCTCTGATTAGAAAATAATCCTGCCTGCACATGCAGATCGCTTATGCAAAATGTTTTCCAACAGCTCTTGTTGTTATCTTACATTTATCTTCCTCTTCCTGCCTCCTCTCCTGCTCCTCTTCCTAGTGTCCTGTTTCCCTCTTCCTTCTCTCCTACCTCTACTTTCTCCCTGTCCCCTCCTCTCCTCTCTCGTGCTATGCCCTTTCTCCTCTCTTACCCCTTCCTCCTCCTTTCCTTTCCTCTTTCTCCTAAACTTTCACTTTATTCTACATCTTTATGGTCCTGAGGGTTGGACACGCACTAAGCAAATGCTTTGCTGCTCGCTACAGGCCTCCAGTCTGGACTTCATTTCAATGACACTCTATTTCTTTGCTACAAACCCAACAAAGTATTTTGATTGAGGATTTAATTCATTATATATATTCTACATCATGAATATGTGCTACTTCATACAGTGTGGATAATAGGTTTGGATTATGCTTTGGGCTTCAGTTAAACTCATCAGAAACAATGTCTTTGAAGGCAAGCTAATGTGATCCTGTTACTCCCATATTAATGAACTGGTTACTTTGTATCTTGCACAAGTACTTCCATATTGCTCACAGTTTAATGAACTGTCACTTTGTGGTAGAACCCACAGTAATACTAACCCAAGGATTGCTGGGTATCAGAAGATTAAGTCCAGACAGGAAAATCCATGAGATATGTATTTCAAATTAACTATTAAAAAGCCAGAAGAAAACTTGTGACTACATGGTATAGTGTCATACTTCCACAGAATAAGCTGACGACAGGACCAAGGCCTGGGTTGAAGACCTGTGGTGGGTGCACACACACACACACACACACACACACACACACACACACACACACACACACACACACACACACACACACACACAATTTCCCAGCTAGAGCAAGTACAATATCTGTTTTCCCAATGACATATCTGAGATACAATCCTATGTGTTTGGATATTTTTGAAAGCTGTATCATCAACTTACATAATTTTAATAAATAACACCCTGCTCACTATTATTTAATCCTGGTTGGAAAATATTTTAAGATACATTTTCATGTACAAAATTGAGTATTTCCCCAATTCGTGACTGTCTTGGTTTATTAAAAAGAAAGAATTGTGTCTTTAATTCATTAGTTCATAAATTAAAAAATTAACCCTAACCCTAGAACCAATTGCCATTGCATTCAAAAAGCCACACAAATATATTAAATTTATAAATCTTATCTTTGATTCAACTCATCTTTCTTAAAATAGTTTCTAGTTTTACTGAATATGTTGTCATTTTTCTAACACGAACCCTAACTGGAACATTCAGGCTAATTCTCACACTAATCATATCCCAATCCTAATATTATTAGCAGTTTCCTATTTCATATTCATCCTAGTTCTATCTTAACTTGTTATTCGAAGATTTACTTTCAGTTTGACCCTAAATTTTCCATTTCTCTAATGCTAACATTAAGCCCAGCTGGAACTGAAACCTAACTTTCAACCTAATAGTCCAAAGTTAATATTAAAATATACTCTAGTTTTTATACATTGGAATGAATATTCCAGTTTGCACTCTGGAAATGAGTTTCAATTTGCCCTAATTCCAAAAAATTTCCTGACTCTATCTCTGAAGTTATCTTTTTCCCTAACATGAACCATTATATTACTTGTCATCAGATTCTCTTATCAGGAAAAACACTGTAGTTTCCATTGATCCTACAATTTCCTGAACCACTGTATCCTAAAACAATTTCATATTTACTTATCATCTAGTCCATTACTCAATGCTAACTCTCAACCTAAACCTGGCTGGAAAACTTTCATTAATCATTGCAAGAATGATCACTGAGAAATATATATATATATATATATATATATATATATATATATATATATATATATATATAAAATGGTAATGCTCTAGTTACTATTCAGTCTCACATTTTTGTTTCTACTTGTTAGTGAAAATGCAATTTTATACTAAAACTTTCCTATTCATAACACTAATCATAATCAGAACTAAATACTGACACTGATTTTAATCCAAATATGTCAATATTAACACATACTAGTTAGTGTTACATTAGTTTTTATTCATCCTAACTTGATTCAAATATGCCTTCCAAACATAGGTTTCAATTTTTTTCCAATATCTTAGTCATTTTCTAACCCTAAACTTAATCTTAACTGGAATATTGAGAATAAATAAAACCTAATTGCAAGTAGATTCTAACATTAATAGCAGTACTCTAGTTCACATTCATTCTAATTCTTACCAGACTTATTCCAAAATTTACCATCAATTTGAGCCTCATTTTCTTTTCTCCTTCACTCTAACCCTAAACGTGGCTGGAATCCTAATCATAACCTTATCACTAATGGTATCGCAATTTTAAAATTTATGAAAAATGCTGGTTTTGTGCAATCCTAACTGAAATTCCACTTATAATTCTTGAAATAAATTGCAAGTTTTCCTAAATCCTACAGATTTTCTCATTCTTATCTCTGAACCTATCCTTTTCCATCAGAGGAATCATTAAACCAATTGATTTCAAATCCTAATATTATGAAATACATTGTACTTCCATTATCCCAGCTTTTCCTGAATTCCTAAAACCTAAATAAGTTCAGATTTAATTAACATTTATCCCATTCCTTTTTTTTTTCTTTTTGTTGGTTGTGGGGTTTCATTTCTGGGCCTGGGTAAAATCCCTGAGTTCTAGGCATGGGCATGATCCCTGAGTTCTTTAGCTCAAGGTGTGCATTTTACCACTTGAGCCACAGCACCACTTTCTGGTTAATTGAAATAAAATTCTCACAGACTTTCCTGCCTGGGCTGGCTTTGAACTGCAATCCTCAGAAATCAGCTTCCTGAATAGGTAGGATAATAGGCACGAGCCACCAGTTTAATATATAACTTTACTCAATCCTTAACCCCCTTTAACCAGAAACCTAATCTTAATTATAACCTGAATTAACACCAAATGGTTAATGTATGGAAAATTGTCTGGATTCTATCCAATCACACATTTTTTTATTCTACTTCTTAGTGGAAAACTAAATTTTACCCTAAAGCTTATCCTTCCCTAATCCTAACAAGAACCAAAACAGTAACACTTTAAACCAAATTATATATGTATGTTTAAAATAACACCCATACTTTTTTTCATTCATTCTAACTTTGATGTCATTCATTCTTCTTAAAATATGTGGCAGTTTTACACAATATCTTATATTTTTTTCTCATCCTAAACCCAGCTCAAACTGGAACACCTTGCCTAATCCTAAACCTACATATAACCGAATCATAATGTTAATAGCAAGCCTCTATTTCACAATTATCCTATCTATTGATCAGCGTGTAGTTCTAAATTTTACTTGCATTTGGAACCTAAATTTTTAAAATTGTTTTTCTATTTCTTGTCAAGTTTTATTTTTCATTTCTTTTTAAATTTTATTATATTGTAATGAGGCTTATATAGGGATTACAGTTACATGTGTAAGGTAATGAGTACATTTCTTGTTGAGCATTGTTACCCCCTTCTTTGTTGTTGTCCCACTATCCCTTCCCTCTCCTACTTCCATCACTCTTCTCTCCCCATGGTGTAAAGTTCATTTTCAGTATAGTGTGCTATGAGTATTATTGTTGCAATAGGTTATCCTGTGTTGAAACTAAATTTTCTATTTCTCTAATCCTAATTCTAATTCTGTCTGGTATCCTAACCCTAACCATAATAAAAATGATAGCTCAATTCAGAAGGTAACAGAAAATACCCTTTTTTGTTCATCGTGATAATCCACTCTACGTTGCAATTTAGCTTAAATCTTCCAAATTAATTTATATGTGCATATGTAAAGATGTAATTTTATGTGAAAAACAGAAGATCTTTGGAGAAAGGAGTAACAAAAAGGAAATAAAGGGAGTAAAATCAAACATTTTAATATATTATGGAAAGAGCATAATTAAACTGCCACTTCTGAAAATTAATAAACATAAACAAAATAACTACAAATAAATAAAGAAATAACACACTGCCTTCCAGTGTTCTTGAAGAGAACCATGATATGTCTTGTGAAAGAAATACTTGTGTTAGATAAACTTTGTTCATGCATAATTTATATTGTTATTGGCCAATTATTTAACTTAAATAAATAAATAAATAAAATTTATCAAATAAGATTTCATGACAAAATATAAATCAGTTACTTAATAATTGTTTGAGAAAAAGTTATAGTCATGAGTTTTAAGAAGCTAAATTTCTATTTCCCTACAAAGCAATGATTTAGGTTTACTAATCTAGTATTTCTAGTAAGTTTAGAGAACATAATTGGCATGTAAAACAATGAACTGTACATCTTGTGTTTTGGATTTAAAACATTGTCTTTTATTCAAATGAATACGTAGGTTTACTTTTCAAAATAAATGCAATTTTATCTCCTTTCAGAACAAGTACTTACCCTGCAATTAAATGTATTAGGATATTCAGGTATTTAAAAGCTAAATTTTCTATGTTTGTTATGTAGCTCTACATATTCAAAATGGCATGATTTTTCTATTCATAAATGTCAAATCTGTGAGATTTTTGCTTCATCAATATACATTATCTCATGAGGTTGTTGTGAATGCTCCAGTAACCAGTGTGGTCAAAAACATTTCCTGGATTCTAAATTTTAAATCTAATCATTTTTAGCCTTTGATTATATCAGGTATTGTCACTTCAGAGCAATTAAACTAAAATAAATACTACTTTTTAAACATTTCACTCACATTGTAAATAATATGAACATAGGTTAAACAGAGACTAATCATTTCAAACTCACTATATTTGATGATCTTAGCATTAAGAATGTAGAGAGTATAAGAACCCTATACTCAATATTTTTGGTTAGATTAAATTAAATTATATATCTGGATTTCTAAATTGGAGTAAATCACATGGAAATAGGAAAACAATAAGTAAATGATTACGTTAGAATCATTTTCTTCTAAAAAAATTTTTATTGTGAAATTACCGTTCAGAGGGGTTACAAATATACGGGCAACATAACAGTTCATTTCTTATCAAGCATTGTTGCCTCCTCCTTTGTTTCCTCTTACAATTCTTTCCCATCTCTACCCCTTTGCCAGTCAAATCGTAAAGTTCGTCTTTCGACATAACGTCTTGTACATCTCATTGTTGCAATGGGTCCAAGGGTATCCCTAAAATTATGAAGCAAAAATATCACCAAGAAATATACTTTTCAATAAAATGTTTCAATCCTTAGGTAAAGTGCTTTATCCTTCAAATATTGAAGGATAATTTTTTTCTCAAAATAGAAATTCTGCAAATAATCTAATGTATGTTTTCATGCAAAAAATTCTATGACTTCTAGTCTTGTTATATGATTTTCATTATATTTTTTATTGAGAAATAATTCCTAATTATATTTATTACAAACTTCTGTACTTATACAAATCATGTCTGTACATGCTAAGTTACATAATTTAATACACAAACAAAATTATCTTTTTTACTGTCTCCCACAGGTAAGGATGAGGTGCTGAAGTATATTAAATGAAAGCACTCTAAAAGAGAGTCTATGTGTATACTTATTTAAACGACTTGTTTTTCCCCTTCCCCTCCACAAATTATACCAACATCAAATACAGTGAAAGCAGGGGTTATACTGTGGGGGAGGGACATACAAAGCAACAAATAAATAATCTTGTAAATGTGTTAGAAACAATCGCATGAAAGAAAAAAATGAATACATATCTTAGGGTTTATTTCCCTAACATCACCTTATCTGACCTTTTCTGCTTGACTAAGAGATATACTAGATATTGCAAATAAGGGAAACCATGGAACCTATGTTTCTTAGGGCTTGGCTAACTTCACTTAATATAATTTTTTCCAAGCCTTTCCATTTCCTAACAAATTTGGCAATGCCATTCTTTGTGATGGAGGCAACAATGAGAAGTACAAGTCGTTATGTCGAAAACGAACTTTACAACTTTGTTGGGGGGGTGGGGAGGATTGGGTGCGGGGGCAGCGGGAGGATGGGAAGAGATGGGAAGGGGAAACAAAGGAGGAGGCTACAATGCTTGATAAGAAATGTACTCATTATCTTGCTCATGTAATTGTAACCCCTCTGTACAGTATTTTCACAATAAAAAATAAATAAAAATTAAAAAAATAAAAGAGAATCTATGTATAATGGAAATTTGCAACATGAGGATGGAATCATGAGCATTTTCTACTTGGCTGAACAGGAGTTCTTGTCTCTACAGCACTTTCTTGCCATTTAATCACACAGGGAAAGCCACAAAATTTGAAGTTCATATGAAAGAATTACATTCCTAAAAGTTGTGGCAACCCTGCTCAAAAGCTCAATTTTATCACTAGTTCTTTGTGCTTGCTGGCTAATCAATTTCCTTATCATATTTACGTATTATTAAGCATATTAGTCATTCAACTGGCAGTACATGGCAGAAGACTCCTCAAATCACATCTATTGCGGTGTAATATTTAGAAGAGAAGAAAAAGATTATATTGATCTCCAATTCCCCCCTTTGGCCTTCAATATAGTAATTAATTGTCAAAACAATCACATAAGATGTTAGTCTATTTTCCAAATTTAATTAGAGATTAAGCAAGTGTTTTTTGCAGTAAAGTGATGACAGTAGTATCACAGCTCTGATATGAGCATCTCCTCCCTAACAAGTAACACTCTATGGACTGTCAATATGGATGCCACCCTAAATTCTCTCTCTCTCTCTCTCTCTCTCTCTCTCTCTCTCTCTCTCTCTCTCTCTCTCTCTCTCTCTCTCTCTCTGTCTGTCTGTCTGTCTGTCTGTCTGTCTGTCTGTCTGTCTCTCTCTCTCTCTCTCTCTCTCTCTCACTCTCTCTTTCTTTCTCTCCTCACACACACACACACACACAGAGCTGCCACCCAGACACAACGGAGATCAGTTCCATTCCTCTGTAATTATAGTTGATTGATGTTTGTTCCCTTGCTTTTCTTTGATTCAGGATCTTGCTTGGACCTCTATGTTTCCCCGAGATCAAGTCCCTTCTTAGTATACCGTGTATCTTTGTATGCTTCAGCGCAATTAACAGTATCTTGAATACAATATCTTCAAACTTGACTTTCAAGTCAAACTCCATGAATTCATACTTATATTCCAAAATACTAAAATGTATTGGATCTAGGGACAAAATGCCCACCTTTTATTTTAGAAGGAATTGACATCATGAAAAAAAGAATATTAATCAGGAACTGAGGTAAGAGAATGGGAGTATGTGGGAAAATGTAGAATACTGTATGTGTGTTAGAGATACAGAATAATAGGCTCATTTATTGAAAACTTGTCATCCTATATTGAAAGCTCAATTTATGTATACACTTTTCCAGGTACTTTGCTTACCTATCACTTCTGATCACAAATCCTCTTATGAATGTTTATATTATCTTTGAATAAATCGCACAATTTGCAGGTACTTATCATCTTAAGGAAAGACAGTCTGCTTCTACGTTTTTCATTATATGTGACAAACCCTTATTTTTTGTTTCCCTGTTTACTGAATAAATGTATTCCTGGAAACAGGATATTGACAGCAAATCTGAGTGTAATTTTCATTTTGTAAATTTCAAATATAATATAAACTTTGTATTGACTAGTTATTTTTTTTAATGAGTGATATTCATGAACACAATATTTTGGTGCCTTTAAGTCAATTGAGAATTGCTGTGGTAGTTCTTGTGTCTAATTGACTTAACCATTATGTTATTCATGTATAAACATTGCCTTGCACTGTTATATTTTTATATATAAAATAATCTCCAAAGGTTTACTTTAAAGTGATAATTGGGGGAGGTTGTCTTCTTGTTCCAAACTTTATATTTATGTCAGTGAAAGTACTAGAAACACATGATGTTTACTGGAGCAATATAAAAGATGAGTACATATTTCTAAAGAGAATGAATTTATTGATTAAAACACAGAATAGAGTAAAATAGTAAGGTTTCTTGTTTGAGACTGAATAAATTTCATATGAATGTAGCTCAAGAAAAGACTCAAAGATAAATTCATACTTATATTACTGAGATTTACATCACAATATAAGAAATATACGTATTTTAAGGAAGTGGCCCTAGATACCTAATGGATGAAGAATGGAATTGAAAAAAAAGCAGAAGAAAACAATTCAACATGCATCTATTATGATTTTATAATACTAATATGAAAGCAATGGAGCTTTTGCCTTTCTGAAGAAGAACGTTTAGGCAGTAATTTCAATGAAAGTTAGCAATTGTAATGAGTCTGAAGTCTTTTCCTCCAAGATATCCAAGAATACTATACTCATTCTTTGAAGAGTAAATAAGTAATTATTTTCATTAGCTTTGCTTAATATGAATTTATTTGTAGTAAATAGGTTAAAATGTCTTCTTTCTCTCAATGTAATAACATACATTCTGTCTCTTTCTGTTTCTTCATACAAGCCTGAAATCACTACTTCAACGTAATATAAGCAGAAAAACAAAAATAACCTGATACAACAATCGCAAATCCTAAAGTATGGGAAAACATTCACAACATAAAAAATAAATCTGAGGAAGAGGAAAAACAATGACAGAATAACAACAGAAAATTACCCTAGCAATCTCTAATGAAACAGAGGTTTATATTCCTTGCAGATACTTCACTTTTGGAGGGTCACATCAAATCGTATATAATTATACATATGCAGCTGTAACTAGAGACATAACTATAAACATATAATTCATAAGAAGATTTTATACTGTCTTCACAAGAAAATAGAATTCTATGAAAAGGTGCCAGTCAGGTAGTTGACTGCTATGACTGTGTTGGCCAACACATTCAAAAGCACATCTGCAGTGTGGAATTAAATTGGCAACATAGAAAAAAGCAGGAACAGAAGTGTACATCAGAGAAAGCCACATCCATACACATAGACAATTCACCATACCACTGGACAGTCCGAACTGTCACTGGAACCACAAATATTAACATCACAACATCTCACCACAACTGACTTCTATTCCTACACTTAATGGACCTGACAAAAATGCAATTCCAGAATAACAAATCAGAACAGGAGACCAAACAAAGACCTGGCAAATCAACCAAGAACATAGAGAGTCACCTATTAAGGTCATAGATCCCCCAAAAGAAAACCTCCAAATGGACAAAACAAATCAGAGAAATACAAGAAAAGTGATGTCAAGGTAGTATAATTCACACAGTGAATAACCAGACATTAGAACAGACAATCAAGAAACTAGAAGAGAGTTATCAAAAGGTATTACAGATACTGCTGAAAAATGTGATTAATGGAAAGATAGAAAACCTCTACAAGGAAATTTGTGAACATTTGAGACCGACAAAAGATTAGCAATATAATTCATGGAGACTAAAAACAGAAAGATAAATAAATTCTGAGAAGTCAAGGGAGTCCAAGAAAAAATCGATGCCTAGCTAAAAGATATGAGATAAGACACAACTAAGAAAACAACCCTTGCAACTCCCCCACCCAAAGAAAAAATGTACAGAGGGCTGGGAATGTGGCTCAGTGGTAGAGCACTTGTCTTGGATGCCTGAGGACCTGGGTTCGATTCATCAGCACCACATAAGCAAAAAAAGAAAGACGGAAAGAAAGAAAGAAAGAAAGAAAGAAAGAAAGAAAGAAAGAAAGAAAGAAAGAAAGAAAGAAAGAAAGAAAGAAAGAAAGAAAGAAAGAAAGAAAGAAAGAAAGAAAAAGCCCAGAAGTGGCGCTGTGGCTCAAGTGCTAGAGGGCTAGCCTTGAGCTGAAGAGCTGAGGGAGAGTGCTCAGGCCCAGAGTTCAGGTCCCAAGACCGGACCCCAAAAAAATGTACAGAAAGTCCATAAAAGACCTAAATCAAAGCTTTAAGAGAGAGATAGAACCCCTAAAAATTTACCAACCAGAAGAAAGACAGGGAAATCAAAAACAAAGTAGAAAGTCTCCACAGCAAATAGATGACATAGAAGACAATCTCAGGGCCAAATACAGAATAGATCTAATAAGAAAGAGGAAATAATCATTTAGAACAAATCCAAGAAATAATAAATGATCTTGCCAGAACGTCAAGACTCAGTTAGAAGATCAAATTTCGGGGAGATAGATACCAAGAAGGAGAAGAGCAGGAAACTAAATGGATGGGAAACATATTACAGAATTCTAGCAGAGAACATGCCAAACATCCAAATAGATAGGCTCATTCAGAGAAGAGAAGCCTTTAGAACAATCACAGAATTCTAGAACTGAACAATCCACCCTGACATCATAATCCATTAGAGGATCATTAACGATCAAGGAAAGGATTCTTAAAGCTGCCATAGAGAAAAGATTGATTATTTATAAAGGATATACAGTCAGAATAAAAACAGATTTCTTAGCTGATATGGTAAAAAGGAGAGCCTGGAATGATGTATGACAAACACTAAAGGTAAACTACTACCAACCGTGAATATGGTCCCAAGCCAAACTTTCCTTTACATTTAAAGAATAAATAAACGTATTTCATGACAAAGACAACTTGAAACAACGTATCTCCACCAAATCAGCATGATTGAATTTAATCAAATATATCCTACATAGAGAAGATCAAGAAGAACAGGAACTGGTTATATAAAATGTTCCCTACCAGAGTTCAAGGTAAATTTATTAAGAGTAGATCAGGCACAGGTCCTCACAACAGGTGTAGAACATAGCAGGACTTATCAGATATTTCTGTGTTAACTCTCAATAGCAATGGGCTTAAATTTCTAAATAGAAGACATAGATTAGATAGCATTTAAAAACAAGATGCATCCATTTAGTATTTATGAGAGACACATTATCAAAAACATTCTATGAAGCTAGAATTATACTCTTCCACAAATCACATAGGGACTCACCAAAGAAAGAGAACTATGAACTCAACTCTTTGATAAGCATTAAAGAAGAACTTCTTAAAATTCTCACTCACCAACTTCAGCAACTAACAAAAGAATCATTTGGTATGATCAAGTAGGATTCAACTTGGATAAAAGTGGATTTAATATTCTTGTGAGTAAACATAATACAAACTATCAGCAGAAGCAGGGACAAGAAACACATAATTTTCTATAAGGATGTAGAAATAGCTTTTAACAAGCTCCAATACCGCTTTATGATTAAAAGGTCTGAGAAGCTAGGAATGCATGGAACATTCCTCAATATAATACTGAGTATGTATATTACACAGATAATTAGCATTTATCTCACCGTGGAAGCCTGAAGACATTAACATCAGGAATGAGACAAGGATGTCCACTCTCTCTACTACTCTTCATTATGGTAGTCAAATTTCTTACAAGAACAATAGACAAGAGAAAAACATAAAGCAGATCCAAATATGGAAGAAGTAAAACTATCCCTTTTTACAGATGAAATGACCCTGTAATTAAAGGACACTGTGGCTCCCTCCCTCAAGTTAGTACAGGTGATGCTAACCTTCAGCAATGTAGGAGGGTATAAAAACCACAAGAATCAGTAGTTTTTCTGTTACCAACAATGAGAAGATCCATGCTGAAATCCAAAATACAACCTCATATGTATTAGCCTCAAACACAAATCAAATCAAAACAACAACAACAAAACTAGGAATTAATTTAACTAAAATTGTGAAGGACCTATATGTGAAAACTTTAAAAATATAAAAAGGGAAATTGAAGGAGATTCAAGGAAATCGAAAGTCTTTCAATGTTCCTGGTTAGAAGAATTAACATTTAAAAAATTGCAATACTTCCCCCAACAATTGGCAATGCAATACTCATCAAAATCCCTACAATATTCTTCAGTGCAGTAAAGTAAGCAATCCAACTTTAATATGGAATTATAAAATTACAGATGATACAGAATGCTTAGAAATG
Organism: Dipodomys merriami; assembly: GCF_024711535.1. Lineage (NCBI taxonomy): Eukaryota > Metazoa > Chordata > Mammalia > Rodentia > Heteromyidae > Dipodomys > Dipodomys merriami. The sequence continues at coordinate 826,940 of NW_027203337.1, forward strand.
AATTCATGGGCCTATAGTCATCTTACACACACACACACACACACACACACACACACAGGAAAATGAAAGGATTGGGGAAATTGTATTAAGAGAAAAGAGAAAGGAATGCAGACACGGAGCAATATAGGTTTCAGGGATTTATTCATATATTGAAACTAAAAGGTGTATTCAAATCTATATGTAAACAAGACAGATTCTACCTCATCCCAGTTAATATGACCATTACCAAGAAAACTAACAATAGCAAATGCTGGCCAATTGGGAACTCTATTACACTGTTGGTGGGAAATTAAACTGGTTCGACTATTGTGGAATGCAGTACAGAGTTTCCTGAAAAGACTAAACCTAAATCTCCCTTAAGAATCAGTAATTTGCATCCTGGGCAGTAATCCCATCAATAACAAACAGCCTCACATGAAAGCTACCAGAATATCCATGTTCAGGGCCCAGGCCAAGAGTTGAAGGACTGGAAAATATTTGCCACTGTTGGTATTTGTTTCCACAAATATGAACCATTTGATATAAGATACCAAATCAATCTATTTCCATTAGCTAGTTTAGGACTTAAAGGTAGTGGGTGCTAAAATGGCTCTTTGTTGAATGTTAGGAGAAGATGTAGGCAGTCCATGAAATGGGGATTTGTTGTTGTTGTTCGAGGTGCTTGAAGTCTGGGCTTAGGCACTGTGCCTGAGCTCTTCAACTCAAGGTGAGTACTCTACCTCTTGAGCGACAGTGTTTTTCTGGTTTTCTGGTTTTATGTGGGTTAAATGGAAATAAGAGTCTCAGTGACTTTCTTGCCCAGGATGTCTTTGAATTGAAGTCCTCAGAACTCAGCTTCCTGAGTAGCTAGGATTATAGTTGTGAGCCATTGGCACCAGGTAAAAATGGGGGATTTTGAGAAATGAAAATCGCCCTCTTCACCTGTGTCTAAACCTCAGATATTAGTATTAGAACACTTCACCTTTAACTCATTTCATCAGACATTTGTAAATTTTCTCTTTTCCTTCATGTGGGACTACTGCATTCAATATCAACTCAGCTGGGGGATTGGATCAATTATATGGTAATTGCTAGCACCTAATTTAAGAACTTTTATATCAAAAGAAATAAAACCCTCATTTGGAATAATTGTGTTTTCTTTTTATTACAAATCTGTGCTGTATTACTTCCTAATGTGATATTGGACCTACTAAGAGAATGATGACATTTTCTTTCTCTTCAGCCTTCTCCCACATATGGTCAAATATTTAAGAATTGAAAGATTTGCATTGATAATTGATTAAGCTGACTTCTAGGAAAATGTGCATCTCTGGAATTTGGTCTGCTGTCTTGTTCTTACATGCACAGGCTTTCTATGATTTATTTGTTCTACAAGGAATTCTACTTTCCAATTTGTGTGACCAATTTTAGTGTCTCTGATCAGTATTTCTGACCCTCTCTCTGGAGTCTCATTTGAGTTTGCCTCATAAAAAATATTTTAGTTATCAGCTAAGTGACTCTCAGCTTCTGTTTTTTGCCTGAATTCATTTAGGCTGTGATAGCAACCCTGCCTGGCTGTGCTTACTGGAGTGCTTTTTGTGTGTTTGTTAGTGTGTGTGTGTGTGTGTGTGTGTGTGTGTGTGTGTGTTTGTGTGTGTGTGTGTGTGTGTGTGTGTGTGTGTGTGTGTGTGTGTGTGTGTGTGTGTGTGTGTGTTGTTTTAGAGGTCTAGGATTACTATTCAAGGTAGTAGTTTCTCTTGGCCCCTGTGATCCCCTGGCCAAGGGTCAATGGGTTTTTCTAAAGATACAAAGAACAGCTTACTAAATTCCTGTTTTAATTGTCCCACAATGAGGTAATCAGGCATCCTTGCAAAGCCATCAATAATGCTTTGTAACCACTTACAGAAGTTGTCTATCAAGATGGCTTTCCAATGTTGACTGTGAAAATTGTTCATTTCCACGTAGGCACCATAAAGCACATCACATTCCTGGGATCAAACTTTTGGAAGAAAGGTTCCCCTTCCTTCCTTCTCTTATGATAGATCAAACCATAATATTCTTCAGTTGTGGAGCCTGGAGCACATTTTCTCAAGAATATTCTGTAGTGTTAAAAAAGGATCAACTTTCAAAATAAAGGTGAAAATACTTGTCTACAACAGACTGATTTATCTTGCTTATATCTGTTGTTATTTTCATTATTTCAAACCCATAGATAATTTATATTGGTATTAGACAAGTGGCAAAGGATTAATGGAATAAGCATTCAGTTTACTTTCGTATATCCAATACAATACACTTAGCCTGAAAAGCGTGATATATATATATAACCAGATAGACCTGTATTTGCCATTTTGTATTAGACCGGTATTTGCCATTTTGTACTTTCTTTGACTTGCCTTTCTGCTTCTGTACACATGCATGTTAAACCTTGAAGAATGCAGCTGCTATTCTACCCGCCCTTGAGCCCCTGACACTAGTGGATCTGGAGCTGAAATTAACGACCCTCTGGCAGGGAGTATCTGACAAAGTACCTGACACATTCCAGACCACTTTCCCGGGCCTGGGATCGGAGATAGTTGCTGCCTGGCAACCACTTCCCCCGGGTCAGGGTCAGGGATAGTGGCCATCTGGCAACCACTTCTTCTAAATTACCCTAGAAGTACTGTCTAATTAGAGCATAATAGTGCTCTAGGCTGACCAATTATTAGCCCCAGCCCTTTTCCCGCTTTGTACTGTGCCAATCATCCGCTAGAATTATGATTTAAATTTCCCACCTGGTGTACTGGTTCGTTGCCAATAAATACTGAGGCCTTACCCCTACCAAATAACATATAAAAAGTGCTGTAACCCTGTGCTGGGGGACTCTCTCTGCACTCGGACATCAGTGCACAGAGGGGTCCGTGCTCAAGCTCGTCAATAAATGACTCATTGATTTTTGGTCTCTGGTGGTCTTTTTAGGTGCTTCAAGTCTCTGGGCATTAAAATTGTTGGCAGTGCTGGGACCTGAACTCAGGGCCTAGCATACACAATTCATGAATGTGTGTGTCAACATGGCAACCTCTAGCCCAGTAAGCTGCCCGGCAGTTCCTAGACCCTGAGATTGAACCACAGGGGTGGACAAAATAGCCATACATGGATAGGCAGGTGGTAGTATACCAATAAATATATATTTGTATAGAGTGCCAGAGCTATCTGCCTAGGATTCAAGTGTATCAACTATGTTCCTACCAACTCTTAGGTAGTTATTATGCCACCATTGAAGGAATAGGATTCTTTTCATGCTTAATGAACTATTCATTAAGATCAATCAGCGTCCTAGGATCATTGCATCTAATTTTAGACTAGACTGATTGATGCTCTCAGCAACTTCTCATTCAATCATGAGTTTGCTCACATCCCATTGGTATTTCGATGCATAAGAACGAGTGTCTTGGGAATTCCACATATTTATAGGTGTCAGGACCAGGACTCGAACTCAGGGCCTACATTGCTGCATGGGCTTATGGCTTCCCTGATAGCCGCTATCCTTCACCAATGCAAGGTGAAGTTCTCTTTGTAGGCATATCATTAAGACCCAGTATGGTCACCTTGGAAAGGAACAAAATGTAAAAATCCATCCCGTGGCTTTCCTCTCTCTCCCTCTCTCTCTCCCTCCCTCTCTCTCTCCCTCTCCCTCTCCCTCTCCCTCTCTCTCTCTCTCTCTCTCTCTCTCTCTCTCTCTCTCTCTCTCTCTCTCTCTCTCTCTCTCTCTCTCTGTTTGTTTTCCTGCAAGACTTCAGGGCCTAGTATCCCAGGATCGGCTATGGGCCCATGGCAGCCCACCACCCTGAGGTGATTGAAGCTGAGGCAGAGTTACAACAAACTGAGTTCAAATCCTTTCCTTGGCAATAACAATACCAATACCAATACCAATACCAATAATAATAATAATAATAATAATAATAATAATAATAATAATAATAATAATAATAATAATAATAATAATACAACCTGGCTCAGAACTCGCACCATTTTTCTGCCACAGCTGGGATTCCAACTCAGGTCTGGGTAAATCTATAACACTGTGGGGGAAAGGGAAGCTCACCATCCTTGAAGACTACAATATCAGGCCAGGTCACAGGTCCTGAATTGAAGCCCCAGCACTGGAAAAAATAATGTACGCACCTATTTTACACATAGGATCTCTATTCACATATATGTATGGAATGCATCATGAGTTCAGTTTAGTTACTCTTTTTATTGTGTGTCTTAGTCATGGATGCATTTGTGTTTTATTGAGTATGATGACAGACATAACTGTGCCAACACGGATAACATCTTATTCCTATGGTTATAGAGTTGCCTATATAGAATTCTCTATCCTCCCTGACACCCAGGACTTTTACCAGACAGGAAAACAGGTGGATTGATGGGCTTCTCACATTAGGATTAATCTTTTGGCAGTATTGGGATTTGAACTCAGAGCTTAGCAGGCCCAATTGGCAAAAAGGTCTAAGTGAGGATACCAACCTGTGAGCAACTTAGGAGCTAGGGTGTTCCCGGGACCTGAGATTGAGCCCCGGGGTCGGGATGGGGCACAATATTCATCCATTCCTAAGCTGAAGCTAGTATGCTAATAAATACCTATTGTAATAGAGTAGGAGATGTGGATAGCTGTGTTGGAATCCCATCTACCATGTTGTCGGGTCTTCGTTCATCCCACAAAAGATGGACAGGGTCCGAGGAAAGGTAAGTGTGGTCACTTGCCCATTCCCCAGCCTCCCTTATCCTGGGAGACAATCAGACACAGCAGGGAGTCAACTCAAGCAGGAAAACTCATTTATTAACACAGAGCAAGCCGTTTTTAAAGCACAAAAGAGTGAGTGGCATGGGAGGGGAGGAAGAGGAACCAATCACTGTTAAGGTCACACCCTATAATAAACCTAAGCTTCCATAGTCTGTTTACAAACTGTAAAGCAAATTGGGCTCTGCCCACTCAACTCCCTATCAGCGCCATCTTTGCTGCCCATGTGCTCTATAGATTCCCTCTTTTTCGTTTTAATGGCAGACCCACCTCCAAGTTAGTTATCTTTTTCCCTCCTCTGTAAAGGTTATTTTAAAAGGATTCCATTGGTAAGGATAGCATTGGCTATGCAGGGGATTTGAGGCAAGTCTGGGTGGTGAGATTCGAGAGACAAGTATAGGGAGGGCCCTTGTGCATGATCCAAGAGCCCATCCCAGTTACCTCACATCCCCACCTAGCACAATAATTAACATCAGTCCCAACATAGTTAGAAATGTCCAAAGCAGTTCAATTAATTCCTGTACATATATAAAAGTCAGTATCTCCTAAGGTCAACCTCTTTAGAACCTGGGAGCAGCCTGGGTATTGGGAGTTCCACACATGCGGCATGGTGCATCCTCATGGGCCTGCCCACTCAGACCATTCTACTATAGTCCAGAAAAACAAGGAAATTTTAAAACAAACTGCAGATATAGCAGAGCAATCCTGGGCACCTGGTGTCTTTTAAGTGAGCCAGTTCCTTGTACTTGCTTTTAAGGGAGCACAGGAGTCAAGATGACTTTGAGCTTTACTTTAAGCTATAAATGGCTCCCAATATCTCCCCTGTCTTTGTTTAAGGAAGCGAACCCACCTATCTTAGTTTGGGTGGATCGCCTTGTCTGCCTGACCCGTCATGGGGAACTTCTTCAGAGCAAGGTGAAGGCCCTGTCTTAGGTTGGCCAGACTGACACCCCTTCTTACCCATTTCTGGCTGCGATTCCTCTAGGGGGAAATTTATTCACTTGGAGCTTGATCTTATGTAATTGGCTGGCTAAACTCATAGGAGTTTTGCAGTGCATGTATAATGCAAGGAAGACATAGAAAAACAATCAGCAAAAGCATTACCAGGCCAAGCAATGTCATTAGCAGTCCTTTAACATTAGTCAGGGATGGGATAGCAGTCTTTGCCACTTCAGAGTCCAGAGGTGGGGGTTGTTCTTGAGCAGATTTTAGACATGTTTACAGAAAAGCATAACAAAAGGTGGTTGTACAAGCAAGTAGTAAAAGAACAATTAGAGCAGGTAACATTAAAATAAGTTGCTCCTACAAAAATATTAAATGGTCCATACATAATGACATAGGGTGGTGATCAAAATGAAGGTCAGGCCTCCAGGTCAAAGGTTTAGCTTCTCTTGTGGTCTATTGATGATTTCTGAATTGTCAGTGCTGATCACTATCCAGGTCACCTGTTGGGGTTAATCATCGGAGAGAGGGACTTGCAAGAGAGACACTTTAAGAAGGACTGCTTACAACAATCCCCCTGCCAAATGGCTGGGGGGGGGAATTGCCCCCTACACCCAGCGATTCCCTCTGCACAATGATCATGGGGTTCCTCTGCCCTGGGCTGCCAGCGCCTGGGTAATAGCCTCAGTCATGGCAGATATCTGAGCCTGTAAAGCTAAAGCTAGTGATTGGGACTGCTGCTGTTGCATTCCCACATCCTGCGAGGCCACCACCCATCTGCTCAGTGAACGCTCTCTCAATCCCGCACAGGCCATTCAGTGGTATGAATTCATCCCTTCCCGAACCAGTAGCTTTACAAACTGATCTCGGAGGTTCCCTACTGGCAGCTTGTGGTGAATGCTCTGTTGGACTCAGTCTACAAACTCAGCTAGAGGATCACCAGGTTTTTGCCTCACTCCTGCTATAGGGGACTCAGTAGGCCCATCATCCATTTTGTACTGAGTAGCAAGTCCTGCTTGCCTCACCTGGTCATGGTATGGGCCAGGTATTGCCTCCTGTTGGATGCCAGTGGAGTACACTTCCATGATACTTATTACTGTTAACAAGGCATAAGTAATAGGTATCATGGGTTGAGCCTGCTGATTATTCTCTACTTGCCCCCTGCATTCCTCCTTAAAGAAAGCACACATTTAATAAACTGAGAACTGGTGAGGATGGCTTTAGCCACATCCAGCCAGGCTTTAGGGACACCTGGGTGATAAGCAATGCCCAGTAATAAGCTCTGGGCCCAAGGAGAGTTTGGGCCATCCTCCGCCACTGCGTTGCAGAGCTCTTTAAGATCCTTAGCTTCCCATGGATACCATTCCAAGATCCTGCTTGCTCCTGTTGCCAGATTGACCAGATACACTTGGGGAAGAAAATCCTGTGGCCTAGGGTCCATGTTCTCAGGTGGCCCTTCCTTTCCATGGTAGGACTCCTAGTAGGCCATCTACCCCTCCGTGGATGGTTAGTAGGGGTCTGAGTCTTGCAGGTATCTCTCACAGATCGCATAGGGTTCTGTACCTCCCCTCCAATTGGGGGAATAATGAGGGGGCCTACGACCATCAGGGGCATCTGAATCAGAGGGACTAACTTTCACCCTCGTTTTGAATTCCATGGTGCATGTTTCAGTGTGTTCTAGGTCAAATTTGACCCATTCCTTTTCCTTCTCACTTCCCAAGTCCTCCTTTACTCCATCTAGGCCTAATGTTGCCTCCTCCTCCTTCTTCTGTGAGATAGCATTACCCATACTAAGGGTTTCACTTACCCTGACAGACTGCTTAGCCTCTGCTGGTATATTTTCCTTTCATGCCCCATGTTGGGAGCCAGATGTTGGGTCTTCGTTCATCCCATGAAAGACGGACATTGTCTGAAGAAAGGTAAGTGCGGCCGCTGGCCCGTTCCCCAGCCTGCCTCAGCCTGGGAGACAATCAGACGCAGCAGGGAGTCAACTCAAGCAGGAACACTCATTTATTAAGATAGAGCAAGCCGTTTTTAAAGCAAAAAAGAGCAGGTGGCATGGGAGGGGAGGAAGAGGAACCAAGCACTGTCAAGGTCACACCCTATCATCCACCTAAGATTCCACGGTCTGGTTACACACTGAACATAAAGCAAATTGGGCTCTGCCCACTCAACTTCCTCTCAGCGCCATCTTGCTGCCCATGTGCTCTACACCATGTGAGTACTGATTCTTGGATCTTTCCCATTTCCTCCAATTTCTGAATGTGATCCTTATTGTCACACTTCATGAACTCTTAATTAAAAATTATTGTTGTGCCATACATCTTGCCTATCATTTCCTATGAGAATCATGCATGAACTAAACTCTTCCCCTAGGCCTGAATTCAAGCACCTCATAACACTTATAGACATGTTAAATATACGAGTGATACTTACATCTATATATTAAGTCTAGATTGTATTTGTTGGAGTGATTCATTATGATTTATTATTGATTTATTGATTTAGCATTTATTTTACGAACTGTAAGTGCACCCATAATATTTACTACTACATTTATTCCCATCTATTCCATAGCATGTAACTTTACAGACATATTATGAACTTGCACAGAAAAGGAAAACAGGTGTCGCACTTGAAATCTTACACCAGAAAGAAATTTTTGGCAATGATGGGACCTGATCTGAAAGCCTGAGAGGCCCAATTCTTGAATGGGTGAGTATCAGCACCACAGCTTCTAGCCCATTCAGCTGCCAAGTCGATCCCAAGACCTGGGATCAAGCCCCTGTTTGGCCAAAATCGCAGTAACTTTCTATAATGATGGTGGTACATAAATATAAATATCTAAATTTGGCCAAAATTGCAGTAACTTTCTATGACAATGGTGGTACATAAATAAATATACATATCTAACTTTGGCCAAAATTGCAGTAACTTTCTATGATGATGGTGGTACATAAATAAATATAAATGTAGATATTTAGGTACTGCCAGAGGTGTCTATGTAGTATTCAATGACATATACTACGTTCCTACTGATTCTCATGTATTTAGCGAGGATTCCATTTAATCAATAATATTCTTCTAATGCATAATAAACTATGAATTAAAATCAACTGTGTTCTGTGATTATTGGGTCTAATTTTATGCTAGACTCATTTCGAGGGACTACTCATCCTAACATGACATTGATCACATTTCTCTGGTATTCTTATGGACAGGTAATAGTTTCTTAGACTCTCCAGTCCCTTTTAAATCGCATGATCAGGATTGAACTCAGGGCCTAGCATCCAGATTGGCCTATGGCTTCACTGACAGCCCGCCAGCCTTCAGCAATGCCAGGTTAACTACACGTTGCAGCCATGTCATTCAGACTCAGGATCGTCCCGTGCAATGAAGAAAAATAGAAACTGCTGAACTTCTGTGGTTTGTGGCTTTTTTTGGTGGTGTTTTCATTTTGTTTGCCTGTTAGTCCCCGAGGCCTAGGACCCAGGATGAGCTGTGGATCCAGAGGCTGCACCATCCCAGCCTAGTGTGATGGAAACTGAGGCAGAATTGCCATGACCTGAGTTAAAGCCCCATGCATGGCAAAAAAATTAATTAATTAATTAAATAATAATATTAATGAAGCTCCCTGTCTTGGATTTTGTGCCATTTTGTTGTTTGCCAGGCAGGGATGCATCTTGGGATCTGGGTAATTTTGATGGACTGAGGGGGGTGGAGGGAAAGAAAGTTCTCCTCCCTTGAAGACAATCAATTCAGGCCTGATCCCTAGGACTGAATTCAAGCCCCAGCCCTGGAGAACATAACATTTATAGACATGTTTATTATATGATTTATACTTACATCCATATATTCAGTTTATATCGTGTTTGTTGGAATGATTCATTATATTTTATTATTTATTTATCTATTTATCATTTATTTATGGACTGACTGTGAGTGTACCTATAACATTTATTACATTCATTCAAATCTATTCCACAGCATGGAGCTTTGCAGACATATTTTTACATCATACCTGACACCCTGCACTTGCACAGAAAAGGAAGACAGGTATCACACTTGGAATCTTTCTCCATGAAGACATTTTTAGCAATGCTGGGGCCTGAACTGAGGCCCTAGGAGGCCCAATTCGTGAATGGGTGAGTGTCAGCATGGCAGACTCTAGCACATTCAGATGCCAGGTGGATCCCAGGACCTGGAATCGAGACTCAGGTTTGGCCAAAATAGCAATAATTTTCTATTCCGACAGTGGTATAAAAATAAATATACATTTAGAAATTTAGATACTTCCAATGATGTGTATCTAGTAGTATTCAATGACATATACTACCTACCTAGTGATTCACAGGTATGTATTGAGAATTCTATTTAATCAATAGTATTCTTTTAGGGGCTGGGAAAGTGGCTCACTGGGAGAGTGCTTGTCTTGCATTCATGAGCCCTGGGTTCGATTCCTCAGCACCACATGATCAGAAAAAGCGGGAATGGTGCTGTGTCTCAAATGGTACACACTATCCCTGAGCTTAAAAGCTGAGGAAGAGTTCCCAGGACCAGAGTTCAGACCCACTACCGACAACACATACACACACACACACACACACACACACACACACACACACAAACACACACACATATTCTTTTAATGCATAATAAACTATGAATTAAAATCAATCCACATCTTGTGAATACTGGGCTTAATTTTATGTTAAACTGACAAACTACTCATCCAACCATGACATTGATCACATTCCTCTGGTGTTCCTATGAACAGGCAATAGATTCTTAGACTCTCCAGCCCTTTCTAAGTGCCATGACCAGAATTTAAACGCCTAGGTGTCCAGATAATGGTTTCGCTGCCAGCCTGCCAGCCTTCAGCAATGCCAGGTGACCTACAGGTTTTAGCTGTGTCATTTGGACCCGGGATGGTCACCATGCAAGGAAGGAAAACCGAGAAACCGCCGACTGTCTGCAATTCACGGCTATTTTTCAGTGCCGTTTTGAATTTGTTTTCCGGTCAGCCCCTGAAGCCTGGGATACCAGGATGGGCTGTGGGCCCAGAAGCTGCACCATCCCAGTTTAGGGTGATAGAAGCTGAGACAGAGTTGCTACGACCTAAGTTCAAGCCCCTTGCCTGGCAAAATAAATGAATAAATCAATAAAATAAATTTTAATAAAGTATATAAAAATAAAACAAAAATTTTTAAAAATTTAAAAATATTAAAAATACTAATGGAGCTCCCAGTCTTGGAATTCATGCCTGTTTTTTTCTGCTAGGCCTGGGATTTGAACTCAGAGTCTGGGAATCTCTAATGCACTGTGGAGAATGGGGAGACTCACCCTCTTTGAATAAAAGCAATTCAGGCCTGTTTCCTGGGCCTGAGTTCAATCCCCAGCCCTGTTAAGTAATATTCATCCACACTTGAAAAAAAATGATTAATATCTACATAATTATGTTTACTGCATATTGCTTTGAGGGTATTTATTTTTTGTATTATTCATTCATTATATTTATTGACTATTACTACACTTATAACATGTATTAAAGTTATTACATATTATGCGAACTATACAGATTTGCATATGTATTATATATCTTACTTCAGAGCCAGGACATTCACCAAAATTCTATATTAGATGACCCCATGCTTAGAAAAACAGAAAGAATACACCAACCAAAGTCTAATTTATCCCTAGGCACCCCAGTTGCTCACATCTATAATCCTAGCTACTCAGGAGGCTGAGAACTGGACGATGAAATTTCAAAGCTAATGAAGGCAGAAAAGCCTGAGAAAAATCATCTCCAATTAACTGGCAAAAAGCCCGGCTACAGGTATGGCGGAAGTGGTAGAAAATCAGCTATGAACAACCAAGCCAAGAAAGAGCAAGCTGAGTTCAAGTTCATGGTGGGGGAGAGGGGGATAAAAGGCAGAGAAATCCTCCAAAACAGAGAACAAAACAAGAATAGAAAAATCCCACATAATTTATGGTACCAACCAAACTGGAAAAAAACTAATGAAGCTTGTGCAGTTGCATAACTTTACATGAGCACCTATGCTCTTAGGTACACTTCAAAGCTACATTTTTAATAATATATGTATATATATTAATAATGAATCTATATAATATAACTTTAAATAAACTAAGAAACCAGCCAATGAATAAATACTTCTCAATTAGTGCCTTAAACATATCATTATAAATTATTTATACGAAAAGTATATTCCAAGATTACTTTCTCAGAATCAATCTAAAAGAAGTTTGTTCATGTGCCTGGCACCTGTGATTCATGCCTCTAATCCTAGCTAATCAGGAGGCTTAGATTTGAGGATGGCGGTTTAAACCCAGCCTGGATAGGAAAGTCCGTGAGACTCTTAATTCCAATAAACCACTAGAAAACTGGAAGTAGCATTGTGAATCAAGAATTAGATTGCTCACATTGAGTTGAAGAGTGCAGGGATAACCCCTGAGTTCAGGCCCACGACCAAAAAAAAGAAGTTTGTTCATACAGATCATAAAATTCTAACACTTTGAGCTTTAGGAAACATTTATGCCAGAGTCTTATGCTCTTTAGGCAAATACTCCACTACTGACTACATCCTACTCCCAATGTTTTTGTTTTTCATTTTACAATCTAGTTTATTCCCAAAATGCTTACAAGTACCTGCTGTCCTCACAAAAGTGAGTTTTTATTCAGAAACCCAACTTTTTGTACTATGACTCCCCTAGTGTATTTCGTTGTAGACACTGAGGAAAACTGATATGACACAAATGTAGAGAGTTTATAATTATAGAAATAACTCTAAAGATAAATAAAATCAATTGTCCCAACTTTCTAGGGAGAAATCGTGTCCTTATTTTCATGTTCACTCTTCATAGAAGATGATCAAAATAGAAACACCAATGTGCTATGCTGAAATGTAAAAGTTTAAATCCCTTTTTTGAAAAACTCTAGTGTTATAAAATCAAAATGTAACAAATAAAGGTGAAGTGAACTTAAAAAATATTAAAAATGCTAATGAAGCTCCCTTGCTTGGAATGTGTGGCATTTTTTTTGTCTGCAAGGCCTGGGATTTGAACACGGGGTCTGGGTAACTCTGTTGCACTGTGCAGGAAGGGGAAGCTCACCATGCTTGAAGACCAGAAAGTCAGGCCTGTTCCCTAGGCCTGAATTCAAGGCTTATCCCTGAAAGCATACTCCTTATATACATTTTAAAGATAGGATTGAACTTCCATACATATGTTTTGACTATATTATGTTTGTGGTGGTTATTCATTGAATTTTTTGTTTTATTCATTTATTTACCATTTATTTTATTGACAGTGATGACACCTAACTATGTTTTATGTTGTTTGCATCCTATCACATAGCATCTATATTTGTAGATGTCTTCTCAATCATGCCTGACACTCAGGACTCTCCCAGAAAAGGAAAACAGATTGGCTTCTTTATCCAAGATTAAATTTTTGGCAGTGCTAGGATCTGAACTCAGCGACATGTAGTCCCAATTCATGAATGGGTGAGTGTGAGCACGGCAGCCTCTAGCCAATGAAGCTGTCAGGTGGTTCCCAGGTGCTGAGATCTTGCCCCAGCATTGTACAAAACAGCTATACTTGGGTAGGCAGACAGTGGTATACAAATAAATATATATTGGTAAAAAGAGCCATAGCTGCCTATCTATGATTGAATGACATATATTATGTTCCTATCAACTCTTTGGTATTTATTATATCACAATTAAAGGAATAGTATTCTTTTCATGCTTAATAAACTATTAATTGAGATCGATCCGTGTCCTAGGATTATTGCATCCAATTTTAGACTCGACCGATGCACAAACTTCTCTTTCAATTGGTATTCCTATGCATAGGAATGAGTCTTTTGGGATCTCCTGCCATTGGTAGGTGTCAGGACCGGGATTTGAAGCCAGGGCCTATGTTGACAGGCTGTCCTATGCATTTCTTGATAGTATGCCAGCCTATAGATATGGCAGGTCAGATCCACTTTGCAGCCATCTGATTCAGACCCAGGATGGTCACTGTGCAAAGAAAAAAAAACATAAAACCCCAGCCTTCTGCAGCTCCCCACTTTTCGTTCTATCCCACTTTTTTCCTCATGCAAGTCCTCTGGGCCTAGGATTCCAGGATTGGGTATGGGTCCTGAGCAGCACCTAGCCTAGGGTGATCGAGCTGAGGCAGTGTTGCCACGACCTCAGTTCAAGCCCCATGGTTGGCCAAAAAAAAAAAAAAAGAAAAAAAGAAAAGAAAAGAAAAAAATAATCAATTAATTAATGAAATAATTAAAAAAATAAAGCTCCCTGATTTGGAATTTCTGTCAGTTTTCTTTCCTAGCCTGGGATTTGACCTCAGGGTCTTGGTAAATCTGTAGCAATGTGAGGGAAAGTGAAGATTTGCCACTACTGGAGTTCAAACCCCATGCCAAACCAAAACTAAAAATAAGTCACTCAGCTTGGCAAGGGGAGTAGTTTTGGAGATGGGAGGGAAGGGATGGTAGGGGGAAAACAAGGAGGAGGCAACAATGCTCAATAGGAAATAAACTCATGACCTTGCTCAAGTAACTGTGACCCCTCCGTACAACATTTTTACAATAAAAAAGCATACAAAATAAAACAATGTAGTGTTCAGAGAAGCACTTTGCGAGTAAGGGAAGGACATCTGAATAGCTGTACAAAATTCTACACTGCTTTTTTTAATGTTCAGTATGTAACTGAATAAACAACTGCTTTCATTAAAAAATTAAGTCACTATCTTGGAACTGGGCCAATATTTTTACCATTGGTGGGATTTGATCTCACCGTCCACATAACTCTTTGTACCATGGGTGAAGGCGAAGCTTACTGTCCTTGATGAAATGAAATTCAGGCTAGAGTTCCCATGGCCTGAATGGAGGCTCTGCAATGGAAAAGATATTTCTACACATGTGTAATATAGGATATATACTTACATAATTATGTTTATTAAATATTATGATTTTTATTATTGATTTTGTATTTATTTTATTTTTTGTTTGATTCACTCATTTATTGTGTGTTTTATTTAGTTTATCATACACATATTTATTACATTTTGCACATCTATTATAAAATTATACACAATAATTTAAGACATTGACTAATTTTTCATTAAAACTTTTTGTGTTGAAACATGATACATAATTAAATGGAGGCATTTGTCATAGTCTTCACATGTTTAGAGTCTCTTTCAAGTATGAACTTTGACTTATTTATCTTTGAACACCTTCCTATAGGGATTTCTTTAATGATTTATACTCAGAAGCCTTTTATTTTTGAATATACAAGTTGTGGGATAAGATTGTAAGGGTGAGCATAGAAATGTGGCTTAGTGGTAAAGAGCTGGCTCAACATGCATGATTACCAGTGTTTGAATATTCAGTGCCACATACTCAGAAAAAGCCAGAAGCAGTGGAGTAGCTCAAATGGCAGAGTGCTAGCCTTGAAAAAAATAAGCTCCAGGACTGTCAAAAACAATTGGCCAGATGTGGGTGGCTCACACCTGGAAACCCAGCTTCTGAGGATGCTGATATTTGAAGACCACAGTTCAAAGACAGCCTAGGCAAGGAAAGCCTGTTAGACTCTTATGTCCAATGTACCAACAAAAAAAAAACCCTAGTGGTGCTGTGGCTCAAGTGGTAGAGTGTTAGCCTTGAGATGAATTGCCCAGGGACAGGGCCCAGGCTTGATACAAGACACACAATTGGAAAAAAGTAAGGGTTAATCAAAGTACTTTTCCTATCTGCTAATTAGGAGAACATTCTCTGGAAAATAAAAGCTGATGTAAGCCAGAATTGGAGTCAGAGCTTAAGGTTGAAGTGAAGCAGATCCACTTGCCCAGCCTCTCAGACTGTAGCATTATAACCTTGTGTGCTAAAGGGATCTGAATGGTCCAATTTTGAAAGGCTTAATATGCTCCCCAAGCCCTTTGTGATAAGCAGTTAACTTGTATTGTCAATGTCATTACAGTCCTGAACCTAGCAGAATAACAGTAGCTTACAACCATCAACCTAGCTAAGGAGGCTGAGGTCTCAGGATTACAGGGTGAAGCCAACCAGGGCAGGATATTCTATGACACTCTGACTTCCACTTCTGAAAGGTCAGATGTTCAACAGCTTCTTGTGTTTTCCTTGGTGATGAGAAGTTACTTGAACTCTAAATGTTATTAGAATTCTTGTGCTATCGAAGAAGGAAAGAAACATCATTGACCCATCCAAGGTTCAAATGAATTTGTCAGGATTCAAGCCCTAGCCCTGTTAGCAGGAAGAACTCCAGTGTAACACTGTATTTGAAGGACAGAAAACAGTATCAAAAGCCAGGCTAGGTGGAGAGACCTAGGCTTGTAGGATTAGGAGGCAGAAGGTACACACTCAACAGGGAAGTGAGCTGCAAACCACTTCATTCATTCATTCCAGGCACACCCAGCAATGAGGGGAAACCTGAAACATTTGTTAGAGTTACACCAAGGTCAGGCTTTCTCAGCCTCTTCAAACAATGAATAATCTTCCTCCTTTAGGTGAAGGGAGCCTCAGGCTATCTTTAGGTTACCAATAGAGTCAGTTTAGTGAGAGAGAGTGCAGGAACAGAGTAGAAAAACCCTTGCTCTCTGTTCTTAGGGAGTGGATTTTTTACTCTACATTTGTCTGATTTGAAGGCCCTTCTTCTACCTCTGCCAGTCCATTCTCCTTCCTTCATTCTCCACATCATAAATGCAAATCCCCAGTCCAAGGACAGGCAGGACCGTTTCTCTTCTATTTCCAAGCCCCTGAGTTAGAACCTGGCTTTGCCTTCTTGGCTCTGGGGCATTCATCTGCCTGAGAAGTGGGAAAGAGGCAATCTTCCTGCTCTGTGGTTGTGTGAAGGTGATGCTGGTGTCCTGGCACACTGCAGAAGGCCTCATGACTGGGAATTGTTCCCTTCTTTCCTCCTGACATCCAAGACCAGATTCATGTACCATTTTTCTATCTATCTATCTATCTATCTATCTATCTATCTATCTATCTATCTATCTATCTATCTATCTATCTATCTATCTATCTATCTATCTATCTATCTACCTCTCTCTCTCTCTCTCTCTCTCTCTCTCTTTCTCTCTCTCTTTCTCTCTCTCTCTATCTATCTATCTATCTACCTACCTACCTATATATCTCTTTGACATTTCTTGGGTTGAACTCAAAGCCAGGGCACTGTGTCTAGCACTCTACTACTTGAGCCACAGCACCAATTCTGGCTTTTTCTCTGTATATACTACTGAAGAATAGAACCCAGGGCTTCTTGCAAGCTAGGCAAGCACTCTCTCACTAATCCACATTCCCTGCCCCCTCATCTTTTGTTCTTTTAATGGAAGTTTTTACATATGTATGCAACAGTTTGTGCCCCCAAGTGTAATTTTCTGAATACCGGTTATTTCTATAAACCCTGATCTTCTCTTCCCTTGCCTTATTTGTGACTGTTCCTGGAATGGCCTCATAATAAAATGTAACTATAGGCTGCTGAGAGCTGCAATGTGCATCGTATAAGGACAGAGGCCTGGAACCCTGGAAGAGCAAAGCGATGGGGCTGAAATAAAGAGAATGATGTAGTATGCGTAGCAAGCATATCTGAAAAATAAATCAGTATATGAAAGCAAAAGCTTTGCATACAGTCTGTTTGCACTCAAGGAAGTAACATACACAAGTAAGTAAGTAGGGCACTGATACATAAACTTGGCCTTCTCTTTTTGAATTTTATTTTTTTGGACTTCTCAGGGCTTAAACTCAGGGTGCAATGTGTTCCTCAGCTGTTTTGCTCAAGGCTGAGCTTCTAATACTGCCATAGCTTTACTTCCAGCCATCTGGTAGTTAATTGGACATAAGCAACTCCCAGACTTTCCTGCCTGGTCTGGCCTGTATCTCCTGCTAGGCTTTCTCTCCCAAAACTGGAGCTCTACCCTCAAGGCCACTGCTCCACTTCTGGTTTTCTGGTGGTTTATTGGCACTAAGAGTCTCACACACTTCCTGCTTGGGCTGGCTTTGGAAGGCGATCTCCTGAAGAGGATTCAAGCAGCTTTCCTCAGGGATTTGCCAAGGAGCAGCTCCACACAAACATTTAATATAAATCTCAAGAGGTACTAGATAAAAAATAGAAACCTGAAGATACTTCTAGTGTGTCCTAGATATTTAAGGTTGGAGACACACAATACTCATAAGTATTAGATAATTTTATAGGCAAAAGGAGCAATGCAGACAGTATGAAGATCGCTCCAGCTTTTGGTCATCTCATCCTGAGACAGTAAATTCACTGCAGCTCAATGCTAAGTGACAGAACTGGCATGTCCTGTGGACATTTGCTCCTCAATCCTGTGATACTCGTTTCTCACTTTTGGCTTCAAACCTGTGACCAGAGTGGAAGATGAGGAGAGAAAATCCTTCTCCGAGAAAGCAGCTATAAAGAAAATTGGGTAGTCTCTTATAAGTTCAAACCATTGGAATGACCTGCTAAGAAGTCAGATTGTCCAGATTAAAAAAATTAAGAAAAGAAAGATGGTACCAGTGGCTGCTGACTGTAATCCCAGATCCTCAGGAGGCTGAGATTTAGAGAATCTGAATTTGAATCCAGCCAGTGTAAGAAAGTCCTTGACACTGTTATTTCTAAGAGAACACAGAAAAACCCAGAAGTGGGCTTTGACTCAAGCTTAATGCAGTACCCTTGAGAAAAAGGAACTCAGGGGCAGCACTCAGGCTCATAGTTCAAGCCAGGACCTGCCCCCTCAAAAAGAGCCTGTTATCTCCACATCTTTGTCTATGTATGGATGTATTCCTACAAGTAAAGATCCAGAGTAGAGTAGCTATGATGAATGGCACCAAGCTAGGAAACTTGTATTCAATACTATGAGTTCATAACACAGAGAATGCTTTTATGACATTGCATGTTCCAGGGCTCCCCTCACTGCTCCCAGTATAGCCTGAAGGTTGCTCTGCACCCCAGTCCTGCTGGAAGAAGTCTCTCTCATTGTCTGGACAGGCAGACAAAAGGCCTCAATCCTGTACAGCTATGTAGCAAGCAACTCCATCTGGGCCACTTAGTGAGGAGGAGTGTGGGCAGGCTCTGAAAGCCAAGCGATCTCTTTCCCCAGTGCTCTATTTTAACAGGAAGCCTTCATTTATGCCACCTCCCATGGAAGGCCAAGTTCTATGCACTTATCCTGCCTTTGTGAGACTATATTCTGATGTTGAGATACAGGGCTCAATATAATTCAGGAGTCCTTCTGGCAGACAACTAGGGCAGTGAACCTAATTAAATGTTTCATAGCCTGCGATGATGGGCCTATGATGCCTCTCCTAGCTTTCCGGAAGCTTCGGAAATCCGAGAATATGTCAGATATCACAAAGTTTCCTGTCATCTAGGGCTGGTGAAGCTCATCAGGTTTTGAAACCTTTGACCTCTCCTAGTTGGACCCTGAGAGGCTAAGTTTTGGGGTTAAACACAAGGCGTGTGTGCTGACCATGATCTCAGAGCAGAAGTCTACTGCTTTCCCATTTTGTGTCACAGCTTCACTTCTACTTTCTGTGTGTGTTTGCCTGTGAGCGAGCGAGCACACCTGTGAGTGTGTATGTGCATTCACTAGTCCAGGAGCTTGAACACAGGACATGAGCACTGTATCTAGTTTCTCTTGTACAAGGATTGCCCTCTCCTACTTGAAACACAGAGCCATTTCAGGCTTTTTCCTAGTGATGTGGTCCAGAGTAATCATGCCTAGGGTTTCATGTATGCAAAGCACTCTACCCCTAAGGCACATTCTCAGCCCTCTACTTCAGGTTTGTTAGTTTGCTTATGTCTTTTTTGTTGTTGTCAGTTGTATGAGTTGAAGTCTGGTTCTGGGTGCTGTCCCTGAGCAATTCAGCTCTAATCTTGTGCTCTACCACTTAAGCCACCGGTTTTCTGGTGGTTCATTGGAGCTAAGTGTCTCACGGACTTTTCTGCCCAGGCTAGCGTTGAACCATGATCCTCAGATCTCAACCTACTGAGTAGCTAGGATGACCAGCATGAGCCACAAGCACCCAGCTTCCACTTCACGTTTCTTAGTGATGAATTGGAGATAATAGTCTCATGGGACCTTTTGTGTCTTGGATAGTTTGGAACCCAGATAATCTGATCTCAGCTTCCTGAGAAGCCAGGATGACAAACCTTGGCTATACAACCCTAGGCTGTGGCACTCTGCTGCAAGTGGGTCCTTTGCTCCACATGGTGGAGTGCTGGCCATGAGTCCAAGAGGTAAGGATCAGCGCTGAGTCCCTGAGTTCAAGGTTCATGACTGAGAAAAATCAAAACAAAACAATTGTCTGCAGTAGACAACTCACTAGTCTTCAGTAATACATAATTTTGTCCCTGCCATGGGGACATATCTGAGCCTCAATATTCTTGTCTGCCTAATCATCCCAGTTGCGGAGCTATTACAAGGGCAAAATGAAAGAATGCACCCTTTGAAAGACAAAACTCATTACACTCTTTACAGTATTCAGCACACAGCACCCAGCACCCAATGCAGGACTCAGAACACTGCACCCTGTGAAGGACTCAGCACATAGCATCCTGAGCAGGACTCAGCAAACAGCTCCACATGAAGGACCCAACACCTCAGGAAGAACTCATCACATAGCTGTATCCCACAAGCTGTCATTAGTATTATGGTGCTTTCATCAGTATCACCACTCTTTCAGAAACACATCACAAACTGCACAAAGTTCACATCTAATGATTGAGCTTGCTGAGGGTTTTTTTTGGGGGGGGAGTCAGCCATAGGGATAGCACTAATATGTTGGGAGTACTACTTTTGCTTGAGGCACAGCACAGAGTTTCACAGATATCCTGCCAGGGCTGGGTTTTAAACCCATCAGTGTCAGATCTCAGCCCCCGAATATCTTGGATGACAGGGGTGAGCGAGCCAGCAGCATGTGCTTCTGTGGAGCTGGGTTGCAGTGGCATACCTCTGGCTAAGTCAGATGGCAGCTGTCAGCACCAGACTCATGGCTTGCTCTGTGATGAGCTATTTGAAGTCCTATATTTATAGAGTTGCAATCACAACATTCAATCTTATTTTGGTGTCAGTCCTGGGTCTTGAGTAAGAGTCTAGACATAGTCCCTATGTTTTTACGCTCAAAGCTAGTGCTCGAATTTTTGAGTGACAGCACAACTTCCGGATTTTTATGTGCATGTGGTAGTGAAGAATTGAATCCAGGGCTTTGTATGTACAAGCCATCACTATACAACTGAGCCCCAGGAGTGACAAGTGTATAAACAGATAAATATGTAGATTGACATATATATATATATGTATGTATACATATGTATAAAACAAGAGAAAGTTGTCTGTATATTATGAAATTACATATATTACTAGTAATTATTGACAAATAAATTATTCTTTCAAGTTTTAAGTATCATGGTTGAATATTCAACAAGGTATTAATTGAAAATTGGTCAAAGTAGTGTAATTATTGTGTATAATTTTATAGTATACTCATACACTAACTAATAATTTAATTGTTACTTTTATAACATTCCATTTGTATGGATGTATATTGGCATGTATTTCTTAGAATCTCCCAACAATCACTTGTGGCAGTCCCAGGATTCGACCTCCAGGCCTAAGTTGAAGTTTCGGTTATGGCTTCCCTAATAGCCAGCCAAACGTTGGCAAGCAAGGTAATGTACACTTTCTGGGCCTTTTCATTTAGTCCCAGGATGGTCAGAACGCAAAGGGGAAAAAATGTAAAACCACCTTCTTGAACTTCTCTGTTATATCCTTCTCCTTTTTATTTTTTGCCAACACCGAGATTTGAACTTGGGTCCTAGGATCGAAGGGTCAACTTGCAAGAGATGCCAAGACCTGAGTTCAAGCCCTGTGCTTGGCCAAAGGGAAAAAAAAGCCCTGGCTTGGAATTTGCACCACTTTTCTGGCAGTGCTGGAATTTGAATTCAGCGTCTGGTAACTCTGTGGCACTGTGGTTGAAGGGGAAGCTCACCGTCCTTGAAGACAAGAAATTTTAGACCAGTTCCCAGGGCCTGAATAGAAGCCCCAGAACTGAAAAAAATAATATTCATATATGAAATTTATTTACATGCATGGGTTTAGTGAGTATGACATTTATTACACTTATGTATTTAGTATTATTACACAAATAACATTTCATTTATTACATCCTATCATACAGGATATATTTGCATATAGATTATATATCATACTGAGACCCAGGATATTTTTCAGGAAAAAAAATGTGTCAAAAGTGGATTCTTACTCCATGAATAAATTTTTGGCCATGCTGGGATTTCAACTCATGGCCTAGAATGCCAAATCCATAAATGGGGTCACAGTCTTAGCTGACCATCCTCTGGCAATCTGAGCTGCCAGGCAATTCTGAGGACCTGTGATCAAGCCACAATAGTGCCCAATATATATACTGATAGATGTGTAGATTGCGGTATATATATATATATACTTAGAGGGAGAATGTGAGGATATCATTAAATTATATATATATATATATATATATATATATATATACATAGTTACCAATTATTAGTTTAAGTTATGTCTCCATTTAATGAAATATAATGGCTGAATACTTATAAAAGCATTAATTAAAAAATAGTCAATATCCTTCCATTAAAGGAATCACACCATGGTGCTAGAATGGAAGATTTAAATTCAATAATATTTCTGTGCATTCTAAAATAGAATCATGAATGAACTGCAAATTTAATTATTACTTTGATTACTTTGATAACATTCCATTTGCATTTACATAAATAGGAATGAGTTTGTCAGGATCTCCCTCCATTTGTGAGTGGCAGTCCTGGCATTCTAACTCCAGGCCTAGATGATTTATTTCAAATGTAAACAATTGGAATAACGCTGTGAAGATTTCAGATTGTCATGATTTTAAAAAGAACAACAAGAAGAAAAGAAAGCCAGGTGTCAGTGGCTCCTGTATTTAATGCAAGCTCCTTAGGAGGCTGAGGTGTAGAGAATGCCAATTTGAATTCACCCAGGGCAGGAAAGTCCTAGACACTCTTATTTCTAAGAGATCACAGGAAAATATGCCCATGAGTTGGGCCTGTGCCTCAAGGGCAGAGCTCTACCCTTGAGCAAAAGGAGATCAGGGATAGGGCCTAGTCTCATATTTCAACCTCGGACCTGCCAAAGAAATAAAAGAATTCAGTAACTCCATGTCTCTGTGTATAGATGGATGATGTATGGATGATTGGCTTTCAGCAGGTTGCCCATGCCCAGACCCCCAACCTTGGCAAGCTGGGAAAAGCCCTCAGAGAGTAATAAGTATGAGCTAGTAGCTTGAAAAAAAACATCCTTCTCTGCCATTTAATAAGTGAAACCCCGAAGGCTTGCCTGGGCTGGTGTATGCAACGGGTGCATTATATTCTGGCTCAGGTATCTCATTGGGAAATCTAGCAGCCAGCCACTACCTCCAGGGAGACCACAGTTTATAGGCTGTAGTAGTTGTGGAAGGTTCTGGCTCCATATTTCCTATCCCTCTGTAGGATGTGAGCCTAGATCTCTGGGGCCTGCTGGCTATAACTCATTCATCATTCCTCATTGCCGAGTCTCAGGCTGGTACCAAATCCTGGCAAAGATATAAAATGGCCAGCGATTTCTGTGCTGAAATCCCACCCTCCTAGATCCTGTTAGAAGTGAGCCTTGGGCTGCGAATGTGGCTTAGTGGTAGAGTGCTTACCTAGAGAGCATGAAGCCCGAGGTTCGATTCCTCAGTACTACATAAACAGAAAAAGCCAAAAGTGGCACTGTGGATTAAGTGATAGAATGTAGCCTTGAGGAAAAGCAACTCAGGAACATGCCCAGACCCTTAGTTCAAGCCCAAGATTACAAAAAAAAAATGTGAGCTTAGTGAGACATACACTTCTGGGACTCAGAGGAGGGCCGAGGTTATAGGTAAGAGGGAGATGGCAGGTGCTGGTGGCTCACCCCTATACTCTTAGCTACTCTGGAGGCTGAAATCTGAGGATCATAATTGCAAGACAGTGCAGGCAGGAAAGTCTATATGAGAATCTTTTCTCCAATTAAACACCCCCCAGAAGTAGAGATGTGTTCCAAGTAGTAGAGTGCTAACCTTGAGCATAAAAACTCAGGAATGGCATCCAGGCCATGGATTTCAACCCCAGGACTGGCACACAAACACACACACACACAGACACAGACACACACAGACACACACAGACACACACACACACACACACACACACACACACACACACACACACACACACACACACACACCAATATAGAGCATTTGCCAGTCAGCCTAACAAGTTCCATCTCTAGGAACTCAATATTTTTTTTTTAAAAAGAGGGAGAATGGAAGGAAGGACTTGCTCCAGGAGGTGATTTAACTAGTGCCAAAATTCCACAGGAGTTCTAAGATGTGGAACAAGACAGAGTGCCTCAGGCAGAAGGTACACAGCATGGGCAAAGGTCCTGAGGTGTGGTGTAGAGCAGGTGGTGTCTGGGGAATGAAGGTTCTGTGTCTTCAGACAAGTCTGGCTGAACACTCTAGGCTGGGTCAAGGTTTGTACTTGAGTCACAGGTAGGGCAGAGGGTAGGGTCCAGAATGGGGCCCAGAGGAAGATTAGCTTGACTTTTCACCACGGACCCCAGGCATTTCCTGTGGCTGAAAGCCTATTTTTCACAGCTCCTGACCCTAAGGCCTCCTTTGCATGGAGGAGTCAGGGCAAACGCAGGGAAGAACCCTTGCTTAAGAAAAGCTTCTACCCAATGCCACCAGTTTCTCAACCTCTGTAAATCCTAGCTACTCAAGAGACTGAAATCAGAGATCGTGGGTCAAAGCCAGCTCAGGGGAAGAAAGTTAGTGAGACTCTTCTTGCCAATGAACCACCAAAAGCCAGAAATGGAGCTGTGGCTCAAGTGGTAGAGTACCAGCCTTGAGGGAAAATGTTAAGAGACCAGAGCCCAGACCCTGAGTTCAAGCCCCAGTACAGGCACAGAAAAAATAAAGAATATTTCAGAAGCTCCAAGTCCACTGTGGAGAAAGGCCATTATCAGCTGGGCGAAGGTGGCTCAAGTTTGTCATCCTAGCTACTCAAGGCTGAGATCTGAGGATCAATCAAGATTCAAAGCTAGCCTGGGCAGAATCTTATCTCCAATGAATCACCAAAATGCTGGGAAGTTGAGCTACTGTAGTTCAAGTGTACAGCACGAACCTAGTGTAAACAAGCTAAAGGATAACATCTAGGCTCTGAGTTCTTGTCCTGGTAAACACACACACACACACACACACACACACACACACACACACACACACACACACACACACACACACACACACACACACTAACATCATTAGCAGGTGCCAGCAATCCTAGCTACTCAAGAGGCTGAGCTCTTAGGATGGCAGCTTGAAGCCAGCCCAGGCAGGAATGTCCATGAGACTCTTATGTCCACTAAACTACTAAAAAAGATGAAATTTGAGCTGTGGTTCAAGTGGTAGAATGCTAGCTTTGAGCAAAGGAAACTCAGGGACAGTGCCTAGGCCCTGAGTTACAGCTCAAAGATTTTTAAAGACACCCCGCAGGCCATAAATCCAGATTTTGGTCATCCTAGATCTCACCTCCACTTCTGCCACTTCCACAGTACTGCCACATGTGGCCAGTTTGTGGCCAAAACTGGGTTAAGAAGTGAACGTACACAAGTGGGGAGGGGCATAGCCAGGTCAAGACTAATACCCCAGAACATTGAGTTATTGGTCATATCCTGACACACCTGACCTGGGATCATCCTCCCTCTTCATCT